>NC_060912.1:9921157-9956157 GCF_014805685.1 Silurus meridionalis | reverse complement strand
TCATCATCATCAACGTCATGATCATCATTATTTTCATTAAATTTAATCAGCATTAAAATCATCATCATCATCATCATCATCATTGTCACTGTCATCACTCAAAACACACACACAAACACACACACACTCCTCTCATTAATCATGGTTTGTCTGTGCATGTCAGTAACATCTGTTACATGTATATCATCCAGTGCTGCTGTGATACCAACTCCCAGATCACATCAGTGTGTGTGTGTGTGTGTGTGTGTGTGTGTGTGTGTGTGTGTATGTGTGTATGTGTCAGTGTGTGTTTAGGTTTATAGAAAGAAAATTACACAATACACCAGTATTGTCCATCAAGTAACATCCAGATGTAACATAAATGTAACACATACACACAATGGCACACACAAACACACACATGCACACAGTCTACACCCCCCCCCCTCCTCCCTGCACTTTTTACCTACCTATCACTCTCTCTGTCACAAGAGAAAGAGAGACTTTGACTCTTTATTAGAAACAGTTTTGGACAAATGAAGGACAAATCAAAGACAACTGGCCAATGAATCACCATTAAAGTATTAAACTATCAACTATTATCACTTCATGTGGTTTTTGACCGTTAGCATGTCGATATTGATCACGTCACACTCACATCCTGTGACATTTCTCGAGTTTCAGCAAAATTACAATGTGAATGTTTAAAAAAACAAAACAAAGAAAGTGTGGAGTTTTGCAGCATCAGTGTGTTACATTAGAACAGGAAGGTTCAGATTGACTTTGGAGCCTGAAGAACTCGGCCCTGCTGGTCTCCAGATTGCGTTGGCAGAATGCTGTACACTGCAAACAGCACACTCTGGGAAGGGGACTGTAATGGGGATTTGAACAGATGGACCTGAAGTGTAGCATCCACTCACCCTCTGAGTTCTTGGAATGGTCCGGTTTTTATGCAGGTATTTGTACAGTTGTTCTTTGCTGGTAAAAAAAGTAGTCAATCAAGCAGGGGGGCACATTACTAAGGTGTATGCAGATCATGGCTAAAGCCCCCCTACTGCTCCCAATAAAGGAGGTAAATACAATGAAAAATACACTACATGCATGGCAAATTATCACCATCATCATCATCATCATCATCATCATCATCATCCTGCTCTGGCTCACCATCATCATCATTATCATCATCCTGCACCGGCTCACCGTCATCATCATCATCATCATCATCATCATCATCATCATCATCATTATTTCCATCATCATCTCCATTATCATCATCATTCTGCTCCGACTTACCATCATCCTCCTCCTCACCATCACCATCATCCTCCCTTTCTCCTTTACATCATCATCATCATCATCATCCTCTTCTTCATCACCACTTTTTTGTCCATGGTATGCAAAGAGTGTCTGCCAAATTGCATTAATGTAAATGTGAAATGTAGGTTAAATCAATATCGGGTTGTGATTTCCTCCACTTTCTCTGGGGGAGATAGTTAAGCCTTTGGGTTACTAATCGGAAGGTGCGGGGTTCAAGCCCCAGTATCGTCAAGCTGCCATCCTTGGGGCCCTTGAGCAAGGCCCCTTAAGATCTGTGCTCCAGGGGTGCTGTATCATGGCTGACCTTAGACTCTGACCTCTGACCCAGCTACCTACTGTAACATTACTGGGATATGTGAAGAAAGAATTTCACTGTGCTGTACATGTGAAAAGTCTTTCTTTCTTTCTTTCTTTCTTTCTTTCTTTCTTTCTTTCTTTCTTTCTTTCTTTCTTTCTTTTTCACTTCTACTCTCAATTCTATCATCTGTTCATTGTTAACTCCAGTCCAATTAACCCAATGACTGTTTTAATTTTAGGAAAAAAGCCCACAAAAAACTACTGTTTTATTCATTCGGTGGGCTGATCAGAAGTTTAACCTACCAACCTAATCAATAAATGCAGTTAGAACATCTTCAGTTGGTATGGAATCGTCCAGGATGACTTACCTCCATGTCTAAGAGTAGGCCTGAGAAATCTCAATTTATCTCCATTTGGAAATAGATTTTACTGACCCTGTTAAGTTCACACTTTATAAGCCTTTTAAACATCCACTATTTAGCAGCAAATTTATTAAGGAACTAAACAAAAACCCAGAATGCACCAAAATGCACTCTTATCTGTGACCCATAATCTCCAGAAATAGAGTGAAAATATAGTCCGAGTACTACTATATCTATGTGATAGATAGATAGATGATAGATAGATAGATAGATAGATAGATAGATAGATAGATAGATAGATAGATAGATAGATAGATAGATAGATAGATAGATAGAATCTAATATCAGGAGTGTGTTTTAGTTCAGTGAAGTTCTGATGTCACGCTGCACAAAAAGCGCAACTTGGCAGATCTTTTAAAACTCGATTAGCCACAAAGCTCCGAGCTGAGTGTATTAAACCTGCCGTAAAGTTTCTGCTAATCAAATTCAACTGAATCCAAAACAAGCAAAGAATCACACAGGCACAGTGACCGTGCAGCGACGGTGCATCGACTGCGCTCCTCTAATGCATCGCATTCTCAGCATCTACACCCGAGTCTAATCTTCATAATGTAGCGATGCAGCGCGGTTCTGCGTTTACTTTCTGGTTAGTTCCCCTAGCTGCCTTTGGGTGGGAGTAAATATTTATGCTTATCGGTTCGTCCCCTTCCTGACATATCTGTTAGTAATTGGGTGCCGTACTTAATCATGCATCTTTCTCGTTCCTGACCATTTTTGTGCTGCGTAAGTGTTTCTGTGACTTCTCCGCCTCGCACGCTGCAGTTGTTTGATTTAACGCAGGCTAAAAGGCTAGCATTTGTCAGTGCTGGAAGGCTTGTAGATAAAAAAAGCAATGCAGAAAAATGCATTTAAAGTGTGTTTTTTCGTTCGAGTACCGTTTGAGTGACATGACTGCGACAGCAGTTCCCTTCATTTGGATTTAGCCAAAGACCAGAAGTAAATATGTGCCAGTTTTGTGAACCATGATGCTTTTTTATCTGTGCATTTGTTAATCCTGCACACTGGCTGCATGGTTCTGCAATGGGTTGCACCAGTGCCTCAAGGCTCCATGATCCCTGGGTCACTTCTTACTGACACTACCAGGCAAATGGTTTGAGACTACGCTGTTGGTGTACAGAATTACTATTCTGCTGTGGATGAATATACTCTGCCCTACTATGGTGTTGTGTAACATTACATTTAGGGTGCATGGGACCAGCAAACTGGTGTGTAATATTATAGTCTTGGTCTACAGAATTACCACACTGGTGTTTAAGACTACATTTGTGTACAAGACACCCACACTGGTGTGTAAGATTTTTCATTGTATATGGGACTAATGAGCCAGTTTGTAAGACTACATTTTGGGTATATACCATTGTCATCCCAAACCCCTCAAACCAACTGAAAATGTTGCTCTGTCACCCTGCCTTTCTTACCCTGCTGCAGGTGTAACTCAACTTTCCTACCAATTTGATGCCTCCCCTCTGCCCTCGACTAATGATGTTGCTTTGCCTCTTTGCTTCACAAAGGACATCTCTCTCTCCTTTGGCTTCGTCCTGGTCCTCAGAGCTTCCTCTGGCCTCATTGTGGTTGTTTGCCCACTCCTCACTATCCACCATGTCAAGCGACATCCAAATATGTCGCTTTTCCAAGGGGTCCAGACCCTCAGAGATTTGAATGAGGACAGGTTGATTTGATGCAGCAAAGAATCTACAATGGTAACCTTATTTGACAGCTCTAATTGGCAAAAATTAATGTGTTCCTTGGCCAACTTTGCACCTGTACTACACAATATGTTGTGGTGAAGCAACTACTTGATATTTTACCATTGTAGATATTAGAATCCAAATGTAGATGATTGTTGTAGAACACACTAAATGACGACTCAGCAAATTGAAAGCAGGACATACCTGTATAGTACAAATATCAGGAGTAACATGAAAAACTACATACTGATCACTTTTCTTTTTTCGTGCCTCACTGACAGACCCCTCCTTTTCTCGAAAGCGCCTGAACATACTCTGTAACCAAAACCCCCACACACACCCGAGCAGATGAGGTCAACGTTCAATCTGATTCCTCAACTGCATTCGGTGCTCGTTGTTCATATCTAATAGATCCATCAGTTGCGATGCATTAAATGGAAATTAGCTTACCATAGTCCCTTTTTCTCTTTAGCTACACATACATTCTCTCTCTCTTTCTCTCTCATGACTCAATTACTATCTTAAATAGGGGCTGAAAGTGTGCAAGTCCACTCATTATAAAAAACCAATATAAATATCTGAGACTTGTGATTCATAGCCACTAACTGATGCAGTATCTGGTATAAGTCCTTCAAGGAGCTGTTTGAACACAGTATTCCTTAAAAAAATAAATCCAAGCTATGTTTGAATTATTGTGATTTTCTCTACTCTAAAAGTTTCAAGAATAACTCTTCTGAACAGAAAGTACTTTTATTTATCTACGTTTTCACACTATCAGCTTTAAAATAGTCCCCTTGCACAGCAATACAGCACTCCTAGTATTCCTGACACTTCTGGAATGTGTCTGGAAGCGCATCGAGCACCTTCTGCAATTCAAGCCGGATCTCTGTGTCAAAACGGCGACTTTTGGGCTGGATCTCCATCTAGGAGAAGAGGTCGAAGTCTGCAGAAGCCAAATCAGGCAAGTAGGATGCGTGCGGAAGTGAGATTGTGTGGCTCATTCTCAGATGTTTGGTTGCTGAACGGTTTTGTTATTTTCTGGGTTGAGCTCGTTGAAGGTCTTCCTGATCTCTTGGCGTCTTCCAGTGAGGTTCTTCCGTTCTTGCCGCACAAAAACATCTTGAAAGACTCATCGCAGCATCAGCGTATGTCGAACGCATGTCAAGTCAAAAGTCTCGGTGGCGGATTCCCGTTTCACACAGAATTTTATGTTTGATACCCCCTCATATATCAAATAGGATATTTTTATAAATAAATAATAATAAAAATACATCAGTGTTGGACCCCATTGGACATTTTTATTGTGTACAGAATGCGACACACTTTTCTATATAGCATATAGCATTGCTGAATGATTTATGACTTCCTATAGTTATTTGCGCCCTGAGACACTCTTACGGCCTGGAAAGCATCCATCAGAGCAGTCAATGGTATGATAATATATGTATATATTGCACTATATGTACAGAAGTGGTAGCTCAGTGGTTAAGATGAGGATCATAAGTTCAAATCCCAGCTACACTAAGCCGCCACTGCTGGGCCCCTGAGCAAGGCCCTTATTCCTCAAGGACTCAGTTGTATAAATGAGATGAATGTAAATCATATATATCACTATATGGTGTTTGTAGAAACCTGAGAGATACCATAAGATCAAATATTTGTATTTTTTAACATTTGCTGTTATAAGAATCTTCTGGGAAGTTCCACTAGATTTCGGAGTATGTTTGTGGAGATTTAGCCACAACGGTACTGATGTAAGTGAGGAGGCCTGGGTGTTTGGGTTCTCCAACTCATACCAAAGGTGTTGAGTAGGTGTTAAGCTTTGTAGAAGGTGACTAAAGATCTTCCAATCCAACCCAAGTAAATGGATTCATCCTCATCCTCTGTGTGTAAAGGGGTTTCATGACGCTCACTGTGTGTAATGACATGACATAAATAGTGTGTGACAAGAACAGAGCTATCGGTAATATTGGGATTTGAACTCACACACCTTCCGGTCACTAGAACCAGAACTCTCTCGTCTTCTGTTTCTTTATTGGGAGATGTTTGTATTCAGTGCTGTTTATGTTTAGCAATACAGAACATATGCACGGTATTACACTAGCGGATAGAAGACATTGTGTAACTGCTGCACTCGATCTGTGTGTGTGTGTATGTGTGTGTATGTGTGTGTGTGTGTGTGTGTGTGTGTGTGTGTGTGTGTGCTTAACTCCTCTCTAAGCTGCTCTCGGCAGACGTTACACAGTGATTGTGATGTTGTGGATTCTCTAATCCCTGTGTTAGCACTCTCATACCGACAAGCTGGAGTAGATTAGTGTGATCACACAAGTGTTTACATACTCTGGGGTGTGTGTGTGTGTGTGTGTGTGTGTGTGTGTGTGTGTGTGTGTGTGTGTGTGTCCTTCGATTTATTCAATTATTTATCCTTCATCATGCTCACTAAGGTGGCTCAAGCCACACATGTGGACACACACACACACCCACACACACACACACACACACACACACACACACACACACACACACACACACACTTTCTTTCTTACTTACTTACACACGGTTGTGCACAAACATTTTTTTAATACTGCCACCTGATGATGTCAACAGTAGTCAGAGCTTATCTTTTTTTCTTTTTCTTTTCACTCACTCACTCACTCACTCACTCATTTACCTTTCTTTCTTTCTTTCTTTCTTTCTTTCTTTCTTTCTTTCTTTCTTTCTTTCTTTCTTTCTTTCTTTCTTTCTTTCTTTCTATCTTTTCTTTCTTTCTTTCTTTCTTTCTTTCTTTCTTTCTTTCTTTCTTTCTGTGTTTTTTATTTTGCTATTCAAGCTACAGTTTTACTATACAATATGTCAATCTTTTTTTCACTTCTCTATCTTTTCTTTCCCTCTTTAAATCTCTCTTTTCTCTCTGTATCATGCTGTCTCTTTCTAACTTTCCCCATTCCTTTCTCTCTCTGTCCCCTATCTCCCTCTACTTTTCCCTCACCTTTCTTTCTTTCTTTCTTTCTTTCTTTCTTTCTTTCTTTCTTTCTTTCTTTCTTTCTTTCTTTCTTTCTTCTTTCTTTCTTTCTTTCTTTTCCTCCTCTCTCTCTCTCTCTCTCTCTCTCTCTCTCTCTCCCTATATTGATCCCTTACTTCCTCTTTTCACGCCTGCTCTCTCCTCTCTCCCTCCATTACCCCATATTCATTCAGTCTCTTTCTGTGTCTATTTTTGCTTACATTAATTAAAAATTTCCTATAACTAATTATTTGTGTTGATCTGCCCCCCTCTCTTGTGCTCTCTCTCTCTCTCTCTCTCTCTCTCTCTCTCTCTCTCTCTCTCTCTCCCCAACCTTCCTTGTGTGTGTGTGACGAATGATGAGATTGTTTGAGTGTCACAGCGCTAATGCTTATGCTTTAATTCAGTACGTCGACACAATCGCTGCCATCGTAATCGCATTATAGGGACCACACACGCACACACACACACGCACACACACACACACACGCACGCACACACACATGCGCACACATACACACACACTAATTGAGCAATCATTTTCACTCATTATGATTAGGCCGTTATTATATTAATGAAGCTAATGGTCTTATTGTGCACAGTGAGCTGAACCCCTACTGCCTGCTCTCTACTCCAATAAATCACACTCACAAAGGTGTGTGTGTGTGTGTGTGTGTGTGTGTGTGTGTGTGTGTGTGTGTACATGTGTCGGTGCTTTCTTGCATGTGTATTTGTGTGCATGTGTATACAAATCTTGGTGTCTATACATGTGTGCATGCATATGTGTGTGTTTGTGTATGTATATGTGTTTGTGTGTTTATGCATGTGTGTTTGTGTGTGTGTGTATGTGTGTGTGTATAAATGCATGTGTGTATGGATGTGTACGTGTATGTGTATGAATGTTTGCATCTAAGTGTGTGTGTGTGTGTGTGTGTGTGTAGGCAGGCATTAGCTTCAGCAAATATAAATAAGACTTTAAAGAGAGAGGAAATAGAGGCAGATATGAAACAGATATGAGATAGACATGAGACAAAGCTGTGGTAGATATGAGACAGATATGAGACCAGTGCAGAGCCACAGTTTCACTGATTTACACATTTGAATTCGTTTTTTTGATGCAAATGATGCTGTAAAAAGAAAATATCCCACACGCTGCATGGAGCGTTCCCTCAGACCGGATCATTAGCCCCGCCTCCTGTGAGTGTGTAGCTACAGACAGCTAGCTGTGTGATGCAACATGACAATCGATATTACAGAGAAATGTGGTGTTGAGAAATTGTGTAGCAGTCTGTACAGTATGTACAAAATAAAAGTTTTCATAAAGAACAGGTCAGAAGTAACAAGAGCGACTAGAAAATGCAGAATTCTATGTTCTGACCTCTGACCTCTTGAGCGGTTATGAATCTCTGAGCCCTAATGAACTCACATGAAGCTGTGAGAAAACGTCAGCACAAATCTGACAACTCGGCTGTAACGCCGTGTCCCATTTACATACACGATCAATAAAACACTGGCCATAAACGACAAGCGCTGATATGCCTATTGAATTTCACTTTTAATTAAAAACAAAGCGGAGCATATGGAGCCAAAGGCCACTGCAGGAGGGAGCGAAGGACCAAAGGGAGGAGAAAAAGAAAAAAAAGGAAAAAAAGGAAGAGAGGGACGAAGGAAGGAAGGAAGGAGGAAGGAGAAGAAGCAAGTGAAAAGTGAGAAAGCAAAGGGAGGAGAGGAAGAAAACGAAGGAAGAAAAAGTTAGAAAAGAAAAACAGAGAACGAGAGAAAGAATGAAGAAATGAGGGCAGCAGGGAGGGAGAGGGGAAGGAGGAAGGAAGGAAGAAAGGAAGAAAGGAAGGAAGGAAGGAGGAAGGAAGGAAGGGAAAGAGAGAGGGATGGAGGCAGGAAGTGAGTGAGTAAGTGAGTGAGTGAGTGAGTGAGGAGAAAGAAAGAAAGAAATAAAGTAAGTAAGAAAGATAGAAAGAAAGAAAGAAAGAAGAGAGAGAGAGAGAGAGAGAGAGAGAGAGAGAGAGAGAGAGAGAGCAAGGAAGGAAGGACCAGCTCTATCTCTCTATGTGATTGGTTAACAGTGAGGTGGCATGGGATTGGTTAAGAGTCAGAGTTGATGAGTTTAAGTGAGGAGACAGATTATTGGTTTAATAGAGAGTTGACAGGTGATTGGTTGATAGAGAGAGGCAGGTGATTGGTTGATAGAGAGGAGGCAGGTGATTGGTTGATAGAGAGGAGGCAGGTGATTGGTTGATAGAGAGGAGGCAGGTGATTGGTTGATAGAGAGGAGGCAGGTGATTGGTTGATAGAGAGGAGGCAGTTTCTGATTAGTTAACTGGTTTAAGTGCTATGAAGAGTGTTATTGGAGGACGATGTCAGTCAGAGTAACAAAATGCTGAGTATGAACATGAGGAGTGCTTCCATTTAAACACACAAACACAAAACACGCACATACACACACACTCGTGTACACACACACACACACACACACACACACACACACACACACACACACATGTTCACACACTCACACGTACACACACAAATAAATTATGGCTGTGTCAACAGTGCTGCAGTATGTTGCTTTAACCACAATAATTTATCATCTTCCCTTCTGCAATCTCTCTAAGCTCTGCTCACACACACACACACACACACACACACACACACACACACACACACACACACAATGACCACATCAGCCATGTCTGTCTTTTTTTCAGCTCCTACTGTATTTCAGATTGTCGGTAGCAATTAGAGCGATGTGTAATGCTCATCTTTATCCTTCAGTTCACTTTCATTTACACACACACACACACACACACACACACACACACACACACACACATCACCATGTCTATTAAGTTTACCGAACGCATTTAGTCCAGGTCATGTTCTCTGAATACACTGACCACAGATTGTCAAAATGTTCTAATTCTGTCTCTCAGCTTCAGGTCCTGCAACACTTTCCAAGAACATCAAGAGAACATCAAGGCAAGATGGCTAAAATCTTCTAACACATCAGCCAAGATAGGCTAGATCTTCTAAAACATCAACAAAACATAGCAAAAATATTCTAATCATTTATAGCAGGTAGCCAATATCTTATATACCATCAATTTTAGAAGGACAATGATCTTCTAACATATAAGACCAGGATTCTAAAGTGTTTTCCAAATCCTTTGTGGTTTTTGAGCTCCTTGTCCTTTGGAACCGATATTTCAGCCTAAATGTAACAGAGAAATATTGATATGTATTTCAAGCTTCATTCATGCCCTTGTGCACAATGCTACCACCAGCATGCTTCGTTATACTCATGGTGTTACCTGGGTGTTGGGCAGAACCTGTTCCACTCATGAGGGTTTTGCTTTAAGAGCTTCAATCAGAACACAACGTTTTTCCAAATGCAGAACAAGAAAATGTAGGTGCTTCTCTCAGAAATGGATACAAGCTGTAGTTGCTTCTCGATGAACTCCAGGAATATAACCTCATGGATCGCAGCTCGGTGGATCAAAGTCCCCTAGATCATAACCTCCCCGATCATAACTTAATGGATCATAACCTCTTGGATCACAATCCCCTGGATCATAACTTCATGGATCATAACCTTCTTGGTCACAGTCTCATTAATCATGTCTTAATGAATCATAAACTCCCAAACCAAGACCTCCATTATCAGAACCTCCTCAACCATAATCTCCTGGATCATAACTTTATGGATAATAACCTCTTTAATCACAGTCTCCTGAATCATAACTTCATGGCTCACAGCCTCCTGGATCATAACTTATGAATCATAACCTCCTGAATTATAACTTAGTGGAACTTAGATACCAAACTCAGAAGCTTCCCAGCTAACTTTGCTTCCCAGAACATTGTGAAAAGGTTGGATTTTGCTTACAAGGAAAAAAACCCATTTGGGAAGATTATAATTTGCCCTCCATAACCCCCAACAAACGAATAAAAACCCCCAAATAGAAACCATATGCTAATGTCAAGTGAACGTTTTGTGTCCTCTGGGTTCCTCATCATGCTGAGATTTGAGCATCTATGTCAGGTGAGATCTCACTCCATGTCCTGAGTTTCAACTAAACAAGTTTCGCTTACACTATCAACCTCTTGTCTTCCATGTAACGTCTGCTAAATGCCGCAAATGTAAATGTAAATGAATGCTAACACATCGCTCTTCCTATTCCCTCCGTCTTCAGTCTGTCTTTGTTATCAAAGCATTTGTGACAATTTTCCACTCGAGACCTTGACGTCCTGCCACAACCAACTGAGACACTGTTGTTGATAATTGTCTCCGGCATCAAACATGTCTTTCTGTCTAACTCCATGGACGTGCTCACTAGTTTTGCCACTCACATAATGGAGTGTGTGTACATGTGTGTGTGTGTGTGTGTGTGTGTGTGTGTGTGTGTGTGTGTGGCGCCATGCGTTTGTGTGTCGGTGAATCTGAGCACGATTGACCGCGCTAAGCAGACAGAAGGCTTTTACTGCACGAGGCTCTCTTTTCCCGATACCGCACTCCGGCACTGATTTCCCACGAGAAGCTCTGTCTTCCTCACTTAAGGAAGCATGTACGTTCTCTCAATCTTCTCCGTTTCTCCGACCCTCCCATGCTGGTAGCGGCATGAAATTTGTTTAGCCATGGATTACTGGCAGTTCGTTGCCAGTGGATTGTGTGAGTCGAGCGGCAGCTTGGTACATCAAAGCATTGGACTTGTGATCAGAAGATCATGGGCTCAAATCCCACCACCAGCAAACTGCCTTAGTTGAGCCTTCGAGGAAGGGCGGTATCCCCTAGAGTCGCTGCCAAAAGGCACACATTCAAATAAAAGATCAGGAACTACACTCTAGCAACATTTTAGGAACGTGCTTAAAAAATTTTTAACCATCAAATGTTCTTCAGGAATTCCATATGGAATGCTTATTTGTTACTATAGAAATTCCTGCAATGGATGGAAAATGGGGGCCTTGGCCACAAACTGCCTCCACCTATACTTTATCCTAGAAAGTCTGGGCTCAAATAACTGGGGTTATGCCGGAGTCAGAGCACAGGGTCAGCAATGATACACTGCCACTAGAGCACAGAGGGCTAAGGGCCTTGCTCAAGGGCCCCAAGAGTGGCAGCTTAATGTGGTGGTTTAAGTTGGCTCCTCCTTTGTGGGGTGACTTCCAATGATCTAGTTTCCTCAAGCAGTTGAGGGTTCAAGGTCTTACTCGAGAGGCCCAGCAGTGGTACCTAGGTGGTGCTGGGATCTGACCTCACAATCTTCCAATCAAAAGTCCAACATCAGAAGTTCACTGAGCTGCCACATTGACACATTTAGGTGGATGCCCTTATCTCATACACACAACTAAGCAGCTATAGGGTTTAGGGCCTTGCTCAAGGGCTCAAGAGTCGCAGCTTGAAAATACCAGGACTTGAACCCCAGACCTTCTGATCAGAAGCCCAGAGCATTAACCATGAACTACCACCTCCCCCACCAGTTTTCTACCCTAGCTATCTAGATTTACATTTATGGCCCTTATCCAGAGCGATGTATATTTGATTTCATTTATACAACTGAGCAGCTATGGGGTTAAGGGCCTTGCTCAGGGGCCCAGGAGTGGCAGCTTGGTGTGGCGGATCCAAAGTCCAATACTTTAACCACTAAGTTACCCCTTCCTCTAGATGTGAATAGGGATTGAACCCACGGTTTCAGGACTGATGCCTTCCCACTTGGCTGCCATGCCATCTGAGTGGCAGCTGTTGTATTTAAATGGCCAGGAAGGAGGTACTGGAAGGCACTTTATTTTTGGGATACTCTTCTTTTCTTGTCACCTAACATCCTGGTGTTGAGGTCGGGGCTTTGGGTATTAAAGAAATTACTTTCGAATGTGCGTGTATGATTTTGTTTGTGTGTGTTTGTGTGAATCAGTAAAAGGGAAAGGTAAAAAAGAAATAGAAAGAAAAAGTATACAGTATGTGTAAGAGTAGGCGGATTTTCTCCCCTTTAGTCATGTGTGTGTGTGAGTGTGTGTGTGTGTGTGTGTGTGTGTGTGTGTGTGTGTGTGTGTGTGTGTGTACATGCACAAGTGAACAGCAGGGGAAAGCGAGTCAGAGGTAATCACCCTGCAGAAGCACATCTGCTTCCTGGATAAATATTATAATGAGAAGCACACTCACTCTATCTCAAGAGAGAGAGAAAGAAAAAGTCTGTGTGTGTGTGTGTGTGTGTGTGTGTGTGTAGGCGATCAGTAGGTGTGATTAATTCTTCCTTCTCCTACATAAGATCAGCTCTCAGTCATGAACTGAGTAGATTATCAACATGGAAACCAAGTGTGCACATATACACACACACACACACACACACACACACACACACACACACACACACACACACACACACACAATGTACAATTAACAACCTGCAGTACCTATGATTAAATGTGTAACTTTCAGGTTTCTAAAATGGTATAAACAATACTTCTTAGTTGTACCCTTGACTCCGCCCCCTTTCCCTTTTATAGTTCATTCAGAAGAAATTGTTCGAAAATGTCTCACAGTTATACGCTGTCATAAGTTTGTGGACACCTACACCTACATCTACACAGACACACACACACACACACGGGCGAACATGCACGCACACATTTTTAAACACTTCACTCTTCTGAAAATATGTTCTATTACAATTTGGGGTGTGTGTGTGTGTGTGTGTGTGTGTGTGTGTGTGTTTAAATGTGTGTGTGTTTACTGGTGTGTGATGGAATATCCATGTGACAGACTTGGTCGTTGAAGCTTTGATCGTTGTAAAGAACTTTCCATAGTTTACTGCAACACACACACACACACACACACACACACACACACACACACACACACACACACACAAAACCAAACTACACACAGTAGTTCTTTGTGAAATCTAGCAAAATTCTTGTCCACCTACATTGACCTGCATTTCTTTAGCTAACCGTCCTCACTGTTAAAGGAAAATGAAAGCTGATGGGAAGAGTTTATATTTATACTGGTATTTATACATGGTTAGATCTGTGGTGTTCCTGTTTCTGTACACGTGATAAAGAAAACCATTCAGATATAATCCACAGTCACCTCAAACTCACTAATGGCTCTAATCAGATTTAAGGTCATGTGAAAATAAATAATAAATACATTATTAATGCTGGAATTCGATATCAAAATCGGATCAATATCACAATATAAACTCTGGAATTAGTTAAAATAACTGATTTAAAATAAACTCTGGACAAACAGGATCTGGAATTAAATAAAGATCGGATTATAAATAAAACTCTGGAATCAGATAAAGATCTGACTTGATGTGTTAAGACTCATAAAGTAAAATGACTGGTGGATGTTTTAGCTCCGCCCCTTCCCACACTCCCACTCAAGCAGGTAGGTTTGTAGTGAACAGATTTTTTTTTTTTAATGTGGAAACAATAAAGAAAAACAAACAAATAAACAAATAAATAAATTCATAAATAAATAAACAGCAAAGAAACAATCCGGCTTGCTGTACTCACCCAAAAGTACATCATCATTGCAGGGCTGGGGTGTGTGTGTGTGTGTGTGTGTGTGTGTGTGTGTGTGTGTGTGTGTGTAAGGAAGTAAGTATGGTCCAGCAGTTATCTGTTCGTCTTCTCTCTCTCTTCCTGTAATTTTCCCTTTATTTTTTTTTCGTCCACTGAACGAGCGCTCCGTTAAAACCTGATCCTTTCTTCCTCTCACTTACTTCACTGACTCCCCCTTTCTCTCTCACTTTCTCTCTGTCCCTGTCTGCGCTGTGTGTGTGTGTGTGTGTGTGTGTGTGTGTGTGTGTGTGTGTGTGTGTAGAGCCTCGTTCTCCACTCAGCGAATCTCCGGCGAGTGAAAGGATGAGGAGGAGAAACAGCGTAGTGTTCACAGTATACATGTTCAGTGTCAGTGCAAAAGTTTGTGCCTATCTGTATCTGCTCAATGACTGGCAAAGTGTGTGTGTGTGTGTGTGTGTGTGTGTGTGTGTGTGTGTGTGTGTGTGTGTGTGTGTGTGTGTGTGTGTGTGTGTAGAGGCTCGTTCTCCACTCAGCGCATCTCCACAGGCGAGTGAAAGGATGAGGAGGAGAAACAGCGTAGTGTTCACAGTATACATGTTCAGTGTCAGTGCAAAAGTTTGTGCCTATCTGTATCTGCTCAATGACTGGCAAAGTGTGTGTGTGTGTGTGTGTGTGTGTGTGTGTGTGTGTGTGTGTGTGTGTGTGTGTGTAAATCAGCGTTTTTGCACCGCGGTTCTGTACAGCTTAAGTTACAATCAAACACTTCAGAAAAGCAGGAAATAGAGAATTTAAGTGAAAATTCAGACCTATCTATCTATCTATCTATCTATCTATCTATCTATCTATCTATCTATCTATCTATCTATCTATCTATCTATCTATCTATCTATCTATCTATCTATCTATCTATCTATCATCTATCTATCTATCAAAAAATCAACTAAAACCAAACACCTGTTTGTATATCTATCTCTTTATGTCAAGATATCATTCATTTTCTCATTGTCTGTCTGTCTGTCTGTCTGTCTGTCTGTCTCTCTCTCTCTCTCTCTCTCTCTCTGTCTAAACAAATGTTCATGTAAATGAAAGGAAATTAATTTGGAGTTTGATATTGAGTATGACTCTGTATTGAATCCACACCAGAAACAAACACAAATCTTATTTGTATCAGTAATAAAGTGCTAGAAGTGTTCAGTGTAGAATGATCTCGTTTCCTCCCTCATCGTTGCACATTATGTAACCGACGCAATTATTCTTAGCAAACGTCCCACGACACACCCACTTTCTGCACGCACAATTTATCCCGGAAAATGACTAATTCTCTTCGAGTCTTAGTAATTCGCCACCCCTCCCATTACATCTCCAAATTCTCAGCAGCCAACGAAATGCACCGGAACTGAGCCGAGAGCGGGAGGCGAGTTTTTTCTCGATGGAGCTGTTCTCGGGCCCTGGTGCTGATCCACTGTTTATTGATAGTGTTAACGTACTGATGATCTCCACTGAGCTTCAGTCAATACTGTACGGAGGATCACTGTAGGGATTACACACTCAAAAGTTCACAGCAAACACACAAATCACAAACAACTTCCCATTCCACAGTAATCCCTATTAACTCTAATAAGAACCTCCACTCTTCTGGGAAGATGTTTTACTGGATTTTAGATTTTTCTTGTGGAGATTTGTGTGAGATTACATTCAGACACAGGAGTCCAAACATTTTCCAGCATGACAATGTGCACAAAGCCAGCTTCATGAACAAATGCTTTACTAGGTCCGTTTCCGGTGTGTTTGGGTGTGTTTGGGTGTTTGTGTGTATGTGTGTGTGTGTGTGTGTGTGTGTGTGTGTGTGAAGATGGACAGGAAGCTCTTACCAGTGTGTGCAGAAGTGGGAGTCCTAAATGCCAGAGCTGCTGCGTGAGGAATCCACTACACACCGCGTTCCTGAACACGGCTAGACTTCCAGACTTACACACGCCACTATCTGCATACAGGAGAACACACACACACACACACACACACACACACACACACACACACACACACACACACTCAGATGAGAGAAATTGTGCACTGTGTTTGTGTGTGCGCACTTTTATATTTTTGTCAAGCTCTACTCTACTCAGCTCGATTCTATTTAGCTCTATTTTACTCCACTCTATTTTACACTACCCAACTCAGCTCTAATCTACGCAGCTCTATGCTACTCAACTCTACTTTACTCAGCTCTACTCTACTCAGCTCTATGCTACTCAGCTCTACTCTACTCAGCTCTACTCACGCAGCTCTATGCTACTCAGCTCTACTCTACTCAGTTACGCTCTACTCAGCTATGCTCTACACAGCTCTACTCTACTCAGCTCTATTCTACTCAGCTCTATTCTATTCCATTCTATTTTACACTATTATACTCAGCTCTATTTTACACTACTCTACTCAGCTTTACTATACTTAGCTCTACTCTACTCAGCTCTATTTTACTCCACTCTTTTTTACACTACTCTACTCAGCTCTATTTTACTCCACTCTTTTTTACACTACTCTACTCAGCTCTATTTTACTCCACTCTTTTTTACACTACTCTACTCAGCTCTATTTTACTCAATTTCTGCTACCTACTACTGAATCTACTGAATTTTATTTTCCTCCAAACTATTCTACTGTACTCTATTGTACTCTAATTCTATTTTAGTTTATTCTATTCTATTCTATTCTATTCTATTCTATTCTATTCTATTCTATTCTATTCAGACTCTGTTTTCTGTGTTTTATTTTACTTTAATATGGTTTGTAATATTAAATATATTTGTTGTTTTATTCTATTTTACTTATCGCTACTGTACTCTACCCTAAATTATTGTTCTTAATTCTACTCTTCTATTCAGCTTTATGCTGTTCAGTTCCATTTAAGGTTTAGAATGAGAGACACGCAGACAGAATGAGGTTTTTCTCTGAGGTGCAGCATTTTATCTTGCTGCAATGAGGGAAAAAATCTGGGAAAACAACACTTTTAATAATTCAGATACTGAGATGGTAAGAAAAGCGTGTGTGTGTGTGTGTGTGTGTGTGTGTGTGTGTTTGTGTGCGTGTGTTAGATTACTGCAGAATGGCTCATTTAGCCTCTGCCACGGATTATTAAAGCCGCATTGAACCCCTCCTGTTCTCTCTTTGTCTTTCTCTCTCTCTCTCTTTCGCTTTCTCTTTTCACTGTCTGTCTATCTCTCTGTCTTTCCCTTTGTCTGTCAGCATGCTAAGGTTTTTTCAGTTCAGGAAGCAGGAAGTGAAGCACATGACATGAAAATTCAAACAAATAACACAGTATTAATTCATTTATTATTATGTAACACATTAACAGACCACTGTGCTTTTCAGATACTTGATCATCTATTACACAAATATACACGCACACAAGCTCACGCAGCACGCACACACACACACACACACACACACACACACACACACACACACACACACACACACACACACACACACACTCGCTCTCTCTCTGCCTTCACCTTTTTCTCTCTCTGATCAATAATCAACTGAACCCCAGTGTTGATGGACAACTCAGCTCAACATCACACTCCCCCTCCTCTCCTTCTGTCCAGCACAGCACTAATGGTCAAGGTCACACACACACACACACACACACACACACACACACACGCACACACGCACAAACACGCACACGCAGAGAAGAATAAGCACAGCTAAAGACAAAACCTCCAGCAGCTTCTGTTACAGTATTCCAACATCAGACAAAAGATCACTAAAGTGCACACAAACACACACACACACACACACACACACACAAAGCACTTTGCAATGCATACACTAGTCTGCAGGTCTGCAGTTCACCTGTCACACTTCACTTCAGATCTCACAAAGTATTACCATCCAAACTGCTTTATTTCTGCCATTTTTCTTCTCGTGTGTGTGTGTGTGTGTGTGTGTGTGTGTGTGTTAGCCTTTAGAGATCTAATGCCTGATTCTGCTATTCTCACACCAGCTGTAATTCTATTACATGGCCAGTCCATAGTCCATTAAACTTTCAGTATTGTGTGTGTGTGTGTGTGTGTGTGTGTGTGTGTGTGTGTGTGTGCATGCTCATAAAACAGCTCTCGCACAACCTGTTTGTTTATTTGTGCTCAGGCTGAAATGAAAATTGGGAATATAATATTGCTGCTGGTTCTGGTTTTGCGTCAATAAATAACACGCTCCATGAATGAGCACATAAATAACAATAAAAGCACACAGGAGCTAAGGCTAGGAGATGCTGGAGGAGGAGAACAGGAAGAGAAGTGCAGAAGGAGAAGAGCAGGAGAGGAAGTGCAGGAGGAGAAGAACAGGAGGAGAAGAGCTGTAGGGGAGGTGCAGATGAAGAAGAACAGGATGAGAAAGCTGCATGAGAGGTGCAGAAGGAAAAGAACATGAGGAGAAGACTGGAGGAGACATGCATAATGAGAAGAACAGGATGAGAAAGCTGCAGGAAAGGTGCAGAAGGAGAAGAACATGAAGAGAAGACTGGAGGAGAAGTGCAGGAGGAGAAGTCGAGGGTTGAAACAGTTAGAGGAGATGTGCAGGAAAAGAAAGGAGAGATGGCTGCAAGAGAAGACAGGATTAACAGGAGGAGAAGTAAAGGAGGAGAAAAACAGGAGGAGATGACTGGAGAAGAGAAGAACAGAAGGAGATGGCTGGAGAAGACGTGAAGGAGGAGATGTCTTTTATATTTTTTTTATAAAATTCTCAAGATCTGGGGTTCGTTGCTTGAGTACATCATTAACATTTTTAAGCCCTGATTGGTGCACACCCGCCTTTGGTAACGTTTTCGGTTTGCACGTTTTACACGTGAAAGCTCCTTCCACCAAGGTGTCTCGGGTCACGCGGCACCGAGTAGCTGAACAGATAAACAGCCCTGCATGAGCACTCAGTCCTGCAGCAAATCACCTCGACTTTCTTACCTTAGTTCTGGGTCAAAATTAGACACCGCTTTTGCCATTTATTAATACTTCCTCAGATAATTATCCTGCCACAGCGAGAGAGAGAGCGAGAGAGAGAAAGAGGGGGAGAGGGAGAGAGAGAGAGAGAGAGAGAGAGAGAGAGGGAGAGGCGAAAAAGCACGCACGAGAGAGATAAATTTGAGCAATATAGCTAATATAACCTAGCCATTAGCTAATATTAGCTATAAATTATTGAATAGATGTGTATATTAGCTCATATATTTTTTCCTTAATGATGATCTAAAATGTAATATAGTGATAAAGAGGATGGAGAGACAGAACGAGAGAGCGAGAAAGAGTATTTAGCATTTCAGGCAATGTCTGTGTGTGTGTGTGTGTGTGTGTGTGTGTGTGTGTGTGTGTGTGTGTGTGTGTGTTGTGTTAGTCTGGGAGGTGGGCGCTTCATTACACAGAGCTCCCTACGGTGTGTGAAAGAGAAAAACAGCCATTAGCAAAACAAACTGCTGATTATTCTGATTATTCAGAAACACACACACACACACACACACACACACAGTTGCACAAATACAGGAATCTAGCCTTCGAAAGATTGGTTGGTCAGATGGTAGATCACTCAAAGCCCAGTGTTCTCATTAGCAGGCCTTCAGGGTATTCTCAATGTGCTACGTTTCATCCCTCAATCTCTGTTTCCTTCTAATGACTCGCTAGCAGTTACCTTTTGAAACCATTAGTTTGTGCTGCTTGTCCGGTACAGTAGATCACTAGTTTAAAGTAGATCATTGACAGATTCCACTTTACAGTGGATCTACATGTGCTCTAGACTTCTTTGCGTGGCTCTTCAGGGCATCGCTAATTATAAAATCTGTTGCTAAAGTTTAGCTGAAGAGACTTTGTGTTGAAATCGCATTGCAGTGGATCACACGTATTCTAGATTAGATTACCCGGTTAAAACATGTTACAGTAGATCAGACCTAATGTATTCTAGACTAGATTAGCAATTAAAAACACATTGTAGTAGATCACACATATTCTGGACTAGATTATTAGAGGAAAACACATTACAGTAGATAACTCTAGTCTAGATCACTAATAGAAACAAAACACATTGCATTTTATCCTACATACTGTAGACTAGATTACTAATGGAAAACCCATTACAGTAAATCACATACTTTACAATAGATTACAGAGGAAAACACATTACTGTAGATCACGCATACTCTAATCTAGATTACCCATAGAAAGCAGATTACACTAGATCACACTTATTCTGGACTCGATTACTAGGGAAAAACACATTACTGTAGATCACGCATACTCTAATCTAGATTACTAATGAGACAAATCCTGGAGTATGTCATGCTTCAAACCAGCTCACTATTGCAGGTCTCTGTATATTACAGTTTTACAGATAAATAGTGTTATAGAGTAGATGACTCATCTTCTAGACCTCTTATCAGTTTAGATCACAGGTGATCAGCCATACTGCAATCCACCTATACGAATGATGATGTGACCAGATTGCACATTATTTAAATTCTTATACATATTGATTACTATAATCTTCATGATAATCTCATTAATAGTGATCACTGTGCAGTAGATCATACATACTATAGATTAACTGTCTATAAATAACTCCTAATTTTACAATAAATTCCTCAGACCTCATATTATTTTTTATTACACATAACAGTAGAGTTTAAATCGGTTTATGTGAGGTGATGCTTGTAGAGTTGATTAATGATCTACTCGGGAGATCTATTCACGTAGACTAGATCACTTGTGGAGACCAGGCTACATTAGTATACGTTTATAGAGATAGTAGGTCATTTCCGAATTGAAGAATCATGAATGAACGAATGAATATAATAAAGCGGGAGAAGGAAAAAGCAACGCGTTGTTAAGAAGCTAGATGGAAAGAAGAAGAAAAGGAGAAATGTGTAAACGCTGCATAGAAAAGGAGAGGGGGAGGGCGAGAAAATGTCCCATCTGTACTGCAGTAATGTGATGCATGGGAACATCCTCAATGAGATCAGGGTTTTCCCTCCTGCCATGTTCCTCTGCACCCTGCTGACACCCTGGCACCTGTCCAGCTCCACCTGCTAACCACTCTGCAGCTATTATAACTCCAAAAAATAAAAAAGAAACTCCCCCCTGCAACACAATACAGATTAGGCTGTATTTTGTGCTAAAGAATCAAATGACTCCGAGTTGTATTTTTATGAAGAATTGAAGTGTCATTCTCAGAGAACGAGTGAAGCGAGTGGGAGAATGTGAGGAAAGCGAGCAAGCAATTGAGTAAGTGGGGAAGAGAGTAGAGTCATGATAGCAATGAGCCTCACACCAACAGTACCACTGTCATTAAATCAATAAGTCATTATCTTTAATGGGATAAGCACTTTGAAAACTAATTGAAAACAGCTCCATTTACCCTGGCCAGATCCTTAATGCAAACAATACCGCTGTTACGGCTGAGCGCAGTGGAAGAAAAAACAAATACAGAAAAAAAAACAAGGAGAAATACACGTGGCATGTGGTAGAGTTGGCACCCTGGTAATTTGGTAAACAATTGGTGCTGTTCTGCCCACTTAAAGGATGACCTGGGGCCAGTGGGAAGGTCTTTATCCAGCAAATTAGCCATCACAAATGAAACAGTGAGCACATTAAACAATCAATGAAGAGAACAAGATGGAGAAAGCACTTCCGCGAGCGCAGCCGCCCAGAAAACGAGAGCCGATCAAGTGCAAGCTTATCACTGAGATCAAGATTTCCACCGTAATAAAGCAAAGCAGGGAGATTTTCCGTTTAGATCCATCGTAAGCTGGAGGAAAGGACGTAACCCCTGGGCGTGAGATGGGAATACACTCCTGCAGTCTGTCACACAACACCATATAACATTAGCAATCCAATTACAGGCATGTCTTTGAGAAGTGGGAGGAAAAGAACCCAATAAGAACCCTACAAAGACATTGAAAGAACCTGATAAGAACCCCACAATAGCATGGGGAGAAACTAATTAGAACCCTACAAAAACATGGAGAGAACCTGATACGAACCCTACAAAGAAATGGAGAGACCCTGATTAGAACCCTACAAAAAGACATTTAGAGAACCTGATTAGAACCCTACAAATACATGGAGAGAACCTGATAAGAACGCCCTGAAAAACATGGAAAGAACCTGATAAGAACCCCCCAAAAAACATGGAGAGACCATGATTAGAACCCTACAAAGAAATGGATAGAACATGCAACTGGAGAACCAGGAATATGAGCTTGAAGACTGCATAAGAGACTGCTTGGAAATGTGAGGCCACTACATTGTTGTTCTCATACATGAGGTAATAAAAAGACCAAATCCAAGACTTTATGGTGATTTTAAGTAACTTCAAAAGTGATTCTGAAGCTCTGGGTTACTGATCAGAAGGTCGGAGGTTCAAGCACCGGTATCACCACACTGCCAGTTTTCGGCTCATAATAAATAAATAAATAAATACTCATTTATTACACATAAATAGGGCGATGTTGACAAAGGATGGATGGATGAACAAATAAATTCTTAAATAAATGGATGGATGGATTGATGGATGGATGAACAAATAAATTAATAAATAAATGGATGGATGGATAAGGGAATGGATAGATAGATGAATGCATGGATGGATGGATGGATGAATGGATAGATGGATGGATGGATGGATGGATGGATGAATAGATGAATGGATGGATAGATGGAAGGCTGTATTTGACTTGGGGACTCATGGTTAAGTGAGACATTCAAAAGACACATACCAGTTATCAGGTGTTCACAAACTTTGTCCATATAATGTGACTTACTGACCTTTATACATCTAAATCTTTGAGCTGAAACTTGAGTCAAAGACCCTGAATGAGGAAAACCCCTGCAGGGCTTTAACAGTTTTTAAATTTATACACAATTGATGAGACGTGTAGTTGATTTATTTACCTGATGTATCGATAGACAAATGGTGTCTTATGATATTGATTATAGATACTGTACTTTACAGTATTGATTATGACGGCTATTCTATCTGCTCCACTACTGAAGAAGAGAAGCGTGAGCATCACAGGCTCAGCAAACTGATCAATGAGGGAAGAGAACCACTGAAGGGTCAGTGAGGAATAGAACCAATCGAAATATGTTACCCTAAGCCTTGTTTGTTTCTTTGTGGTCCTTCAGGTGTGTAAGAATCCAAGAGTCCAAGAGTGAGGTCTCAATCTGCTACCAAGTTAACTGTAGTCTATTTTAATTGAACCCTGGAATGTTCTCCTCTATATTGTTCTTCAGGTGTGTGGAAAATACACTTAGGTCCAGGAGCATTTGATTAAGGTGGCCTCAGTCTGCTACCAAGTAATCAGTCATCTGTGTGAATGGAACGCTAGAATGTTCTCTTTGATATGGTTCTTCCATATTGTGAGAACTACACTCGGGTCGAAAAGTGTAGTGATATGATGTGCCTCAGTTGGCCAAAAATTGTTCCTTGATTTGCTTTTCTAAGTCACTCTTCAGGTTTATGAGAATTGCACTCTGGTCCAGGAGCATCTGAGGGAGGTGGTCATGGCCTGCTACCAAGGAGACTCGAGTCTATTTGAACGAAACCCTGGCATGTTCTCCTTTATGTGGTTCTTTAGGTATGCAAGAATTTTACTCTGGTCCAGCAGCATCTGTGGAAGTTTCATGGGAGCATTAGAACCGAGTGAGACAAATTTGTCATAATTAACATGAACTTCATGAATTGGGTGCCATTGGTCTTTGAATTATTATATTATAAGTTTTTTTTACAAAATAATTTCCTTGTGTTATGTTTAGCAAATTTGCTACATCAATGCTAAACCCTTCATTCTTACAACAAAATGCAGCAAAACAAAAAGCATCAACATTTTGTGACATTTTCCGACAGTTTAAATTAACATAGATTTAGTTTTACAAAATATTTATAAATACCTTTTTGATTTTAAGAGAAAAATAATTGTGTCTCCTAGTATGATACTCCATATATTTCTTACTGTTTTTTTTTTTTTTGTATTAAATACAATAAAACCCCTTGCTGGGTAGAATTCCGCTAGCCCGTGTTGGGACATGTCCCTTTATGCAAAATTCGAAAGCATTGCATTGATGGTAAACGATTAACAACATTCATTTTGACCAGAGCGTTATACGAGGATTAAGACGCAATGCTTCCGGGTTTTTTTTGGGAGGCTTTCAAAAACTTAATTTCCAAGGTTTTACAGTGCCCCATAATTACATTAGCAATTTGCAATGAAAGAGATCATGTCAGACAACCAAGTCCACGGATTAACCAATCACTTCGGCTAACATTAGCAGCAGAAGATTTGAGTTGCTTCCGAGTTACTTGTGAGAATAAAAACATGTGTGTGTTTGTGTGTGTGTTTGTGTGTGTTGTGTGTGTGTGTGTGTGTGTGTGTGTGTGTGGTGGGGGGGACTGTATGTGTGGAATTAACGGGTCAGGGCACCATCTGCTTGTTTGCTAATGCAGCAGAGTAATTACAGTTGACTTTCAGCGGAGGCTCAGGACAAACAGACAATGCTAATTTAAAATGCTGTTCGGTCCACATGCTAGTTGTGTTTTTCTTTTTGTTCTTTTCCAAAAGTAGCATGTTGTTTACAGAGTGCTGATAAAGTTCTGCAAAGGGTTTTTTGTGCATCCGTTTACATCCTAAACTTCCTGAATTTTATATTTGACATCAACTGGTTAAAACAGGAAACAGTCAGTTTGATGGTTCTACATGAGATAGAACCTCAGACCTTTTGTAGACATTTGAGACAATTCCTCAAATGTTCTTGGAGAATTGTATTTTTTCTGAAGGATCTACTGAAGTAACCCATCGATTGTAAGGTTCTACACAAAGTGTTTATGGCTTCCATTAAAATCTTCACTACAGATCCCAACAAATCTTCTCAATTTGATGGTTCTCCATGAGTTTTCTCAAATGTTCTACTAAAATGGCTCTTTCTATAGGATCTACTGGAGTAATCCAACAGATATATTTTTCAGCACAGATTGTTTATGACTATAATTAAAAGTTCCACTACATAACAACTGGAACATATATATTTTTGCAAGAATACTTTATTGATCTCACAAGGAAATTGCTATATCTTCACAGATCCCAGCGATGTAGGAAGGTGGGGTGAGAGCGTTGGGGCACAGAGGGTTAATGGCCTCGCTCAAATTGAGGACTGGTCAAATATCTTTTAGATCCAAGATGTTCATAAAATTCTTTAAACTGGGAAACAGTCTTTAGGGAATTAACCATTTCTACATACATTGTTGGACTTTGCCCTTCCCAGTTAGCTGAAATGAAATGAAAGGTGAGGTAAAAATGGTGAGTTTTACAAGATGATCAAATTGGGGAGAAATTGCGTGTCAGGCGAAAACCACAATTAACATTCATATACTAATTAACATTTTACACTTGTACCATTGTCTGTCTGAATACTTGGTTCTGATTGGCTGGAAGGCTGTTCAGCGCATTAAACATGTAGGTTTGTGGTCAGTTTAATCAGCATTGTAAGTGAATGTGCTGCATATACAGTAAATACAGGGATTAATACACATAGTTCACAAAATTTTTGTTCTGTAAAGCTGCTTTGAGACAATGTGCATTGTAAAAAAGTGCTATAGAAATTCAACTTGAATTAAAATGAATGTAAAAACTGTAACCGTAGTAACATTTCCCAATTTCCCAATGAACTTACCGAGCTAAACGCTATACACAATGGCATCGCAACACTTTAGCACATGTCGACTCATGTCGTATTCTTGAACATCACTCTGCACCTCAATTTGCTTGGCGAACAGACGATGTAAGTGATGGGATCGCGAGAAGTCGCAGCGGATTACAGAGTGGCGTCTGCTAAAGCAAATAAATAATTTAAAGCAAATCTCCTGCCGTTCGCAAACTCCTGCCAATTACGCTAACCGGTTTAACTGATTTTACTGCATTAGTGTGCCGTGGTTCTGACTGCATTAGACACGGCTTAATCAGTCCCTAATTGGATTAGGATAGAAGGCAGAAGGAAGGAGGAACGAAAGCTGCCGTGATGTCAAACACCTTGATCTTCACACCTGTAACCACAGATACATACCTTCCACCCTCTCAATATACATGGTGTACAGTCTAGCAACAAGACATTCATCGTCTATCTATCTATCTATCTATCTATCTATCTATCTATCTATCTATCTATCTATCTATCTGTCTGTCTGTCTGTCTGTCTGTCTGTCTGCCTGCCTGCCTGCCTGCCTGCCTGCCTGCCTGTCTGTCTGTCTGCCTGCCTGCCTGCCTGCCTGCCTGTCTGTCTGTCTGTCTGTCTGTCTGTCTGTCTGACAGAACAGGAAAAGAACGTCTCATTTTTATTTCGTCTTTTTTTTACACCACAAAGGCATTAAAAGTCAGAAGCCACTTACTTGTAAGTTAATTGATTATTTGCTGTCTGTCAGAAGCAAAGAAATAAAAGTGAACTGTCTGCACCATACTGAATTTCAGAGCATCATATTTCTCTCCTTTGCATCGCATTAAATTAAATAATTGTGTGTTGATTCAAATCGAAATCATGCCGGTAGCTGCTTTATATGTATCTTTAACGTATGGTATTTTCGGCTTTACATGGAGATACGAATCACATCGGAGTCGGTTATAGAGATATTATTATTGATAACGCGTTAACGCAAATTAATTGTAAAGTCACTAATTTTATTAACCTGCGATTATTATTAATTAATTAGTATTAAACACCACCAAAAATGAGTTTTTCATAACTTTTGCCAAGTCTCAAATTAAGCAGCAAAATCCGCCATGATGCACACATCCGGCAAATTGAAACCGTCCGTGTGGAAACATAGCAAAAGTTTTGTTTGGGGTCCTGATTATTTACTTATTTTAAAACACCGTAATCACTTTAAACAAACTTTTTTACATTTTGAACAGATACAAATGTGCGATTAAGTTGCGATTAATTGCGAGTTAAATCATGACAATCAAGAGGTTAATCGTTATGAAATAATTTTAGTTATATACAGTGGTTCCCTGGAACTCACTCCAAAAAAACCTGCACACTTTGGACCCCCGCAGCCCCTATGGTACCCTTAGTGAATTCATCTAGACATTATGTCAATGTAATACAATAATGTTTTTTTTTTATTTATATGGAATTTGTTAGTGAAAACATGAAAACAGTTTGAAATATTATTCCTAATGTTCCTGAACATTCGGTCCTGTTGAGGATTCCCGAGAATATATCTACGTGTGTATATATGTATATATGATTATATATGACACTGATTATATGAACTGGATGACAAGCTGACTCTGTCACAGTTGTGCAAGCATCAGACAGATGATGTGCATTAATGATGCAGTAAATCTCACATATTTTTTTTATCACTCTCTCTGTAGATAATTCTGCGAGTCTCAGGACGCCTGATGCAACTTGCACTGCCGTCTGCTGTCACTTTGCCAAGTTGTTTTTCTTTTTTTTTCTTTCCTTTTTGCAAGACTGAGTGTCAAGTATTGTTGCCACTCTTCCTGTTTCCATTAATGATCAGTGTTGGAGAAGAAGAGATAATATACTAACAGAACTGTGACAAGAAATAGGTTAAATGTAGGCTTTACCTGTAGATACTGTCATAGAGCCGAATGTGAGGTTTGACATGCTTGTGCATTATTTATGCAGGGAATCTGTGCTGTTAGGGGGTAAGGAGTAATAAGGAGTGATAGAAAGGTACGATGTTCTGAGCAAGGAAGCGATTCCGAGAGTTAATTATTATACATTTAAAGCTTTTTATTTACCAATAAACCAAACATACAGTACCAATTTTTTTTTATTTATGAAGAATATATCTATAATATGTGACAAAACGCTTGTGGACACCTGATCATCACACACATTTGTGGCCCTCTCCAAACTCACAAATTTGAAAGTGGACAACTGTAGAAAATGTCTTTGTATCCTGTAGAATTGTAACTTTCTAAAAAATAATGCATTTGAATTGAAGACAGAGTAACTTACATTTACCTCATATGGTTGAGGGCCTTACACAGGGGCCCAAGAGAGGCAGCTTGGTATGGGATTTGAACTCCCTAATGTACGTGGGCCAAATACATTTCAATTTGACAAGGTCCTTGTTTTAAAGTAAAGTCCAAGAAGAAGATAAAGAACCCACATGACCCAAACAAAACCCTGACCTCAAATCCATTGACACCTTTAAGATAAACTAGAATGCTGACTGCACACCAGGCCTCCTCACCCCAACATCACTGCAGGGCCCCAATTGTGATTCAATTGACAAATCCACACACACATTCCAAAATCTAATGGAAAGCCTTCCCAGAAGATGCCCAAAATGACATATTTCGGAATTGGATGCTCAACAGACACATGTAATTTTGAGGGCCAGTGTCTCTTATCTATACAACTAAAGAATTGGGGGTTATTGGCCTTGTGCATCAACCCAAACAGGGAAAGCTTGGTGGTGGGACTTGACCTGACAACCTTCCGACCAGAAGTCCAACATCTTAAAAACCGAGCTACCACTTCCAAATCTGCAATGATTTGTTTTATTTCCCGATTTCTATCTCTTTTTTCTTTTCTTCTCTTCTTTAATTTTTGTCTTACCCTTTTTTTTCCATCAGATGTCTTTCATTTTTCTAAAGAACCACAACGGTTCATGGGCCACATGGACAATTTGATCTCCTATTAAAGAGGGTTTCTGCAGTGGTTCTTCGGATGGCTCAAAATCCAACTATCTTAAAGAGAAGATTTTTATTTGAAAAAAAAATTAAAAACATTTTATACCCTTGATGGAAACAGAATAGTTTTTTTTCTATGTAAAATTGTTTTAGAATGTATTCATCCCTAGTAGAACCCTTAATGCTGAATGAACTGGGTGATGGTATCTACAGATGAACAAATACAAAATACTATAGATGCAGTGAAGGAATTTATGGGTACTTGCTTGACCAGAAAGTGTGTATCCATTCTCTCCAAGACTAAACAATAAATCCGTACATGGATTTGTTTTTACGAACAATAATGGGGAAAAAAACATTTCGTCAAATTAGGAATTTCTTTGTCCAACTTTATTACAAAGTACACATGCACAAATCGTTTCTACTGCCAATTTTCCAGTTTTTATTTCTTCTTTTTGCCTCGAGGGCAACATGAAGCTGGTCTATAAAGACTTGGCTCGCTGACAGGCAGAGCTACAGGCCGACAGCTGCGTCCGTCCAAGGAGACAGATGATGGAGAGACGCTCAGACACATTTGTTCCCCGAATCTTTCAGACGTATGTTAAATCCTTGAAATGTGTAATGTGTAAGGCACAGGGAGGGAGAGAGAGAGAGAGAGAGAGAGAGAGAGAGAGAGAGAGAGACCACAAGCATCATCACACAAGCAACACACACACACACACACACACACACACACACACACACACACACACACACACACACACACACACACACACACACAGCCATCTCAAAGAAGAGAAGAAAGAAGGTGAGTAAGTGCTGCTTAGACTCAGGGTTATTATTACACTTATTACAAAAAGTATATATACTGTATATACATGCGTGGAAATAGAAATTTGCACCACTTTTTGCTCCATAATGTTGCAACATTACAAAAAATGTCATGTCTGAAATACTATTATACACTATTACACACACTCACACAAATACACACTCATATCCCCACACATACACACTAATAATACTACTATAATAATAATACAAATAATACTGATATACATTACACACACACACACACACACACACACACACACACACACACACACAAATACAGATTAATAAGATTAATACACACTATTACACACATACAGACAATTCACACAAACACATGCTAAAATACACACATGTAAACTTATACAAATACACACTATTGGTCACACACACACACACACACACACACACACACACACACACACACACACACACACAATTACACAATAATCTACAGGAATCCACAATCTTACATACAAACATACATACAAATAGTCACAAATACATATTAGTATATACGCACACACACACACACACACACACACACACACACACACACACACACACACACACACACACACAGATTTTTTTTCACACGGATACAAAATCATATACACCCACATATTTTTGCTAATAGAAATGACACACTATTACACAAATACACAGTAACACACAGTAATACACACATACACCCACATACACACTAATAGTAACAAATATGGACAATATATACACACACACACACACACACACACACACACACACACACACACACACACACCAATATACACATACACACATTTATATACACTTCTACACAATAACTTCTACACACTATTTTTCGCCTTGCTACTGCAGTTCCATGTTTATGGTTTCGTTGTCTTTTTTGTTTTAAACTCCACGTTCGTTGCAATTTAGTTCAATTTTGTTTGTCGTGATAATTTGTGTTAAAGCTAATAATCCTGGTCCGAGTGAGATTCCGGAAAACAGAACTCCAGCTCGCGAAGCACCGATGCTCTGAATCCATCGTGGGAGTTTGTACTGCTAGCGATGCGACTAATGATGTGAGGAAAACTCATCTGGTTGAGGGAAAGAGATTATTTCTATGTGTGGGTTTCTGTCTGTCTGTCTGTGTGTGTGTGTGTGTGTGTGTGTGTGTGTGTGTGTGTGTGTGTGTTTATCCCTCCATGAGGAACTCTATTATACACTGCGTCAGTGTTAAACACTTCATTTTCTATCATTATTATCCAGTTAACATTTTAAATGTACTTGGATTTCCTGGTTGCTCCTCAAGGGTTCTTTGTATGGTTCTAGGTTGCCTAAATTTGTTTCTTATTTATTGCAGTAATGACATCATACTAATGATAATGACATCATACTAATGATGTCATACGTTTTTGCCTATTTAGTGCAGTTAGCACTGATATTGTGTAAGATCTAGGAAACAAGTTTATTCCTGTTTTCACTTGCACTCAGCTTCTGGTTTCCTTTCTAGAAATTCTAGAAATGCTGAACTTGAGAATGCTGATTGACAAAACACTGACACTGGAGATGCCTTCCATCAATGTTCCATAAACATCTCATCACAGAAAAGGTCTCCATATCAGTGTTTATTAGCTCTGGGTTTGAGATGTTTGAGGAGCTTAATGAGGAGCGAGTGTAGAGGTGCTATCAGCTCCAGGCCACGTGTTCAGCCAGAGGATGAGCTTCTCCATCATCACGCTTATCACACTGAGAGGAATCAAGGAGCAGCAGCATTACTGCTAAGACTCATCCATGCTAGGGTTAATTTCTGACTGTACTTACAATCCCCCCAAACACATCCAGACTAATCGTCTGCTGAAATCACACACCGAGTGTTGAATGAATTGCGAGGGTTTTCCATTTAATTAGTGCATGTGGACAGAAGCGCAGATTCAGACGTGTCACGTGAAATGCATGAGGTGAGACGTTACAGCACGCAATCAGCACGCGGCATTTCCCATCAGGTTAATGTGCTCCATCAATAAACAGCCGCAAGCAGCTCGTCTGCAGCAATGCTAATAACTGTTACATCACCAACCAGCCACAGCTTCTATTACTCCAATACACACACACACACACACACACACACACACACACACACACACAATACACACTGTTTTACACACACACACACACACACACACACACACACACCACACACACACACACACTATTACACATAATACACACTGTTACACACAATACACACTGTTATACACACACACACACTATTACACACACAATACACACTGTTACACACATACATACACACACACAATACACACTGTTACACACACTGTTACACACACACACACACACACACACACACACACACACACACACACACACACACACACACATACAATTACACACATCCACACCGATGCACATTATTATACACTTTTACACACTTAAACACTCCAATACACACTAATATACATTAATTAACAGTAATATTAAATTAAATACACACAGATATACACAAATACACACAAAACAAAAGTAGACACTAATATATGCACAAATACACACTGTGTATACACTGATCTAATATACAAACATTTCTTTCTTTCTTTCTTTCTTTCTTTCTTTCTTTCTTTCTTTCTTTCTTCCTTTCTTTCTTATATGCCCTCTTTTACTCTTTTTCTTCTTCTAGCTTTGGATCCTCTCTCTCCATTTCATCCCTCATTTTCTCGTGTTTTTCTCATCATTTATTTCTTGTTCTCTACATTTTTCTATATATCTTTTATACTCCCTTTTTTATATCTCTGTCTTTCTTTTTTTTCTCCATTAATTTTTATTTTCTTTCCTCAACTTTCTTTATCCCTCTTCTTTCAACACTCGTCTTTTTCTATGCCCTCATCCATGCACTCCTTCCTCTGATTCCACAGCAGGTATGACACTCTTCGCTCAACTTGGTCTCTCTCTCATCTCGAGATAGAAAGCGAGAGAGAGAGAAAAGAGGGAGGAGGAAAAAGGGATCGAAAGCTAGAAGAAAAAAAAGATCAATCAGAAGCATTTCAATTAATCTGGTAAGTGAAGGATTGACTGACGATCTGAAGTGAGTAAACAAGGCTGCCTATTTAAGGGCTATGATCCCTTAATGATTACTTTAGTGCAAACACACACACACACACACACACACACACACACACACACACACACACACACAGACACACGCCGCAGTGCAGATGCCTTCACCACACCTCCCATGGCTAAGCTATAACAGTAAAGACAGAGGATCGAGCATGCGCTGTTAAACCTATAGCAGTAGTATTAGCATTATCAGCTGCTGCACTTCCACTCAACGGTAATGAAAGCAGGAATAAGAAGACTTCGCTAACTGTTGTACAGAATGATTAGCATAATCCATAAACTACTTCCTCTTCTGCACTTCCTGTAAAATTCAGCCGAGTGAAAAGAAGAGGAAGAGGGAATGGGAGACCAGAAATATGAGTTAGACAGCAAACATTGGGGCTTTTACTCAAGTATTTGACTTCAGTGATTCAGTCGGATCTTTGATTTGACTCATTGAGATGAATACAGTATTTGACTTGGATATTCAAGTTTAACACTGAGGCAAATATTTGAGGGCAGATATTTGAGGCGGATACAGTTTTTGGGGGCTTTGAGTTGACTCTTCAAGCTTGATATATTATTGGATTTGGATCATAAAGTTGACTTTGTGAGACTGGTATTTAAGTCACAGACATTTTTCTATTTGAATCTTCGAGCTGACTCTTAAAGGCAGATATAAAAGTCAGATACAGTATATGATTAGAATTTTTTATTAGACTCTTTGGGGCAGATATTTGAATCAGATACGGCATTTGCTTTGGATCTCTGAGTTGTCTTTTTGAAATGGATCCTTTAGTTGACCCCTCAAATCTTTGAGTTGAATCTTACATAGATATTTGAGTCAGATACAGTTTTTGGGGCTTCGAGTTGACACTTTAAGCTGGACACATTGTTGGATTTGGATAATTAAGTTGCCTATTTGAGGCAGATATTAAGGTCAGATACAATATATCATTTGAATCGTTGAGCTGATTCTAGCATTTGACTGCAATGTTGTAGTCGAAACTTTAATTTGACTTAGAGTCACATACAGTATTTGACTTATAGTTGACTCTCAAGGAAGATATTTGAGTCACAAATGGGGCTTTACGTTGAATTCTTAAGCTGGCATTGGACTTTGGCTCCAAAGGTCACGAGTTTAAATCCAAGCCACAACAAGCTGCCATTCCTGGGCCCCTAAGTAAGACCCTGAATCCCAAAGCTGCTCAGTTGGATCTTTAACATAACATCCAATCTAAATTGGAATTAAAATGGAATTTCTTTGTCTTAGGAAGAAATGTCTGCTCTGGGCAGGTCAGGTCAGGTCAGGTCAGGGCAGGGGGGTCAGGGTGGTGGTCAGGGTGGGGTCGGGGGGATAGGGCAGGATGGGGTTATTGTGCAATGAATGTCTAAAGATTTTGTACACAAAATAACACTGTAAAAAAAAAAACCCGTCTATTTCCTTTCACTCGCTTATTGCTTTTGCTTTTCTATCTAAGCTTCTCAAAGTAAAGCCACAATATTGGATGAAACTATTAATGAGTTGAGCTGATGGTTGATGATTTTACATATGGGTTGTTAAAAGTCTCACAAACCCAAAAAACACAAAGTCAAACCATAAGATAAAAGTGATTGTAAAATCTAAAACATTTAGATTTTAAACATAATTTTATCATTTGTTTTGCATTAAAAAAACCACGCAGGGACTAATCTGCCGATATGTAATCTAAAAAATGAAAATCGGAAAATAAAAATCCCTTTTATTCAAAACCCAATTCTGTGAAACGTCAGTAAACACTGAGCTCAGGAGATTTACAGCATGTTCAGAGCGACACTGCAGAAAAGCCACGCAATTAAGAGATTGGTTTGAAATTTAATCGAAGTGTCAAGGACACGTGAACGTGCGAGCGTGATCTCGGGCTGCGGAAACGTTAGCCTTCGCCTCGCTCTCATTTCTTGCTGAATTATTTTGCAGAAAAAATTCATATTTCACGCAGAAAATTCATTTTCAGTCGCGGAGGCAGCGGCGGTAGCAGCGGCGGCGGCTTATTTAGGGCTCTGTAAATAGAAAGCCATGCATATTTATACACGCACTGATGAATAACGTTGTCAGCTAATTCAAATAGATTGGACCCTAACGATCA
>NC_060912.1:9903657-9908657 GCF_014805685.1 Silurus meridionalis | reverse complement strand
TCTGGAAGGTCCAAGTTGAATAAATAATTACGTTTAAAAAAATAACGAATGTGATGCATATAAACAGACATGTATAAAATCTGCACGGCTTCCTGAGTCTACTGGTAGTTTTTAAAAAGGTCTTTACAGAACTGCGCCCACTGATCCATGCTCAAGCAAGGATTTAATATAAGGGTGCATGCCTCTGCAGCCGAATTCTTACAAATTTAAGATAAGCATAGTCTGGCACCACAGCAGTCTAGTCAGGCTCACTGCAACCAAGTTCATCTTCGAAAGGAAAGAGAGTTGCCCCACCCCAGAGGATGTGGCAACTGGTGGAGTCAAGAATTCTCTGGACATTTAGAGATTGTCTAAGGGGGAGGTTGAGTCACAGAGATCGAGTGGGTGATGAGTGATTGTCTACACATGTGTGGGGTTTGTGGCAGCCAATTAACGGACTCTTTCTTATTCCAGTAGGTGGTCAGATGCCAGCGAGGACTGTGGAGTAAACTTGTGAAAAGTGACAATTAATAGATATAATACAGAATCCAACTCTTCTTCTTCTCGCTTGCAACCATTCCTTTAAATGTTCCAGTGCATATACAGTCTTTATCTGTACAATTATCTCATTTACAACCGCAATTCCAAAAGACACTGTGTTCAAACTAAGAATATATAATTAAATTGCTGCAACAGGTCTCAAAAATAGATGCAGTACGCAGTTAACATCGTCTTGATCAAATATGCAAGGCCTTCCCTTAAAAAAAGTCATTTTCTGGATGGAAGCATTTGTTGGTCTGAAACCTGTATATACCATTCAGCATTAATGAACCCTTTCTAAATGTGCAAACTGCCCATTCCACAGGCAATAATGCACTCCCATACATTAGAGATGCAGCTTTTTGAACTGAGCCAGATGGTCCCTCTCCTCTTTAGTCTGGAAGACATGGTGTTCATGCTAAAAAAAAAGAAATTGCAATTTCAGTTGACCACAGAACAGATTTTTTACTTTGCCCGGATACATTTTAAATAAACTTTGGAACAGAGAGGATGGTGGCATTTTTGCATCATTTTCAAGCATGCCTTCTGCTCTTCCATGACAGAGATTTAACCTGCATTTGTGGGTGATGTGGCAAACTGTGTTCACAGACAAGGATTTATGGTGTGTTAATAAGCCTATGTAGTGATTTCCATAACAGAATCGTGATTGTTTTAAATTCAGTGCTGCCTGAAGGCCCGACTATTAATTTTCGCCCTTATCCTAATCCTTTGCATAGAGATTTCTTCAGATTCCTTAAAACTGTTGATGATATTATGTGCTGTGAATGATCAATTATTTAACAGTTTTGCAATTTTATGTTAAGAAACATTATTCTGAAATTGTTCCACAATGTGTAGACACAGTCTTTCACAAATTGTTGAAGCTCCACCCATTTTTCCTTCTAAAACTCTGTTTCTCTAAGATACACTATTTATACCCAATCATCTTACTGACCTGCTGTCAATTAACATCATTATTAGCAAAATATTTTTTCAACTGTTTACTTATTGTCAACACGTATTGTTGTCCCGTTCTAACGTTTTGAGACGTGTAGCTCAAATTCAAAATTACCTTTAGTTAAAATAGTTTCCTCAGTTTTAACATTTGATATGTTTTCTATGTTCTATTGTAAACTACATTGGGGTACCTGAGATTTGCAAATCATTGCATTCTGTTTTTATTTACATTTTACTTTTTTGGAATTGGGGTTGTACACAACTGAGCAGTTGAATGTTAAGGGTCTTACTCAAAGGCGCACAAGTTTAATAGTGCTGAGGTTTGACTTACAATCAGAAGTCCATTGTCTTAACCATAAGCTACCAATTCCCACAATACACAACAAATGTAGACATTAATTTATTTCTCCATCCAACCAGTTGCTGCCTCCTCAAACAAGCTCCAGACAAACCACACTTACTTTGGATTTTCGCAAAGGTGTACATCAAGAATTTTTGGTACAGATATCCTAACCCTCAAATAGTTTCACTTTTAATATTACAATTTTACTCTAAAGCTATGGAATTATAAAACCAATGAAAGGTGTAATAAATTATAAACTCACAAACACACGGCTGAAAATGCCCTTCCTGGGAAACCAAGCCTGTATACTCAGGCCTTACATTTATAAGGCAAGTGAACGATTGCACAGGGATTGGTGTTAAACAGAACGATTATATTCAGGAGTGTCGATGCGGTCCAGAGCTCCACGCACAGCTATAAAGGTCCGCTAGCTATCCACAACATTATTGTGTTTAATGCCGCGAGGAACAGGAAAGAAATGAGAGTCTGGGTTGTATTATAGTACAGGAAGTGCTCTGGGTTTTGAGCTGGTTTCAAAAACGCGTGTTCCGTATGTATGGTTTGTTGATTTTTTTGCGTAGCTAGATTATAAGATTCCACAAGGGTTATAAACTTTTTCCTTTCTGAGCGATTCAATTACAGCGTGGTATCGTGAAAAACAACAACAACAACAAATAACCATAGGCTCTAAAGTTTTAGTTTCTGGGTATACTTGGAGAAAAATCCCGGGCGTGCTACATGACATGGTAACGAGGTGATGTCAAAAAGTTTCAAGACTAGCTCTGTTCACAAGTACTTAAATAAATCTTCAAAATAGTCCCCCTGCACAGCACTACAGCATTCCCAGCATTCCTGACACTCCTGGAATCTGCCCTTTCTTTTCGAAGCACCTTCTGCGATTCACGCCGGATCTCCACAATGGCGTCAAAATGACGAACTTTAAGCTGGATCTTCATCGGGAAGTCCACAGGAGCCGAGCAGGGCGGGTGCGGAAGTGAGATCATGTGGATCGTTCTCCGACTATTATCATGCGCAAGTTGCCTAATGTTGAAGTTGAAGGTCTTCCTGGTTACTCATTGCCTTCCAGTGATGTTCTTTCATTCTTGAAGACCACATGCCATACAAAACACCTCAAATCACTCGTTGTAGCATAGCCTTATCTCAAGCGTATGTTGTGTCAAACGTCTTTGTTGCAGATTTGTCCAGTTTCATGCTAAATTTCATGTTTACTTTTTGTTACGTGCTGTCCGTGAAATTGCAGACGTAGTCAGAATAGCACCAGTTAACAGCTATTGGTCTCGAAACCTTTTTATACCACATCATATATATATATATATATATATATATATATATATATATATATATATATATATATATATATATATATATGCCTCACAGAGACGTAGACAATGGTTTCAAACAGCTCTATTTCCTGCTGAGGTAAAAGTTACACTCACAATGAATTGCATGTCTGTCTATTATCTATCTCTCTGTCTCTATCTCACTTTTTCAGCATACTTTTCTCTTGATCTCATGATTCCTTCCATTTCTTCCTCCTGTTTTTTTCCGTTTTCTCCCAGCTGCTGGTGAGGCTGAATGAAATGGGAAAGGAACTTGATAGAGAATTTTTCTCTAACTCTCTCTCTCTCTCTTTCTCTCTCACACACACACACTCACACTCTTTCTCTGTCACACACACACACACACACACACACACACTCCATCTCTCAGTCTGTCAATGTGGCTTTATGTCCACTCAGCAAAGCGGCTGGAGTCGAGTAAAGAGCCGACTGACACGGTGAAATGGCCTGACACGCAGTTATCGATCCACACTGCTTAGCTCTGTGTGTGTGTGTGTGTGTGTGTGTGTGTGAACATGAGAGAAAGACAAAAGCTGAAAAAATAGACTGTAAGGAGTCTCTACACCCTCATTTCTGCTTGATCAGCTTGTCTTTTGTCTTTTTCATTAAAAGCCATGCTGAGGAGAATCTTAGTACAACTAAACAGGTAGAAGAAAGGAGGAAGGAAGAAGAAAGGGGTAAGGAAGAAAGAATGGAAAATGGGAAAGAAAGGAACAAGGAAATTAAGGAGGAATGAAAGAAAGCAAGCTAGTAAGGACAGGAGAGAGGAAGGAAAGAATAAAGCTAAAAAGAAGGGATGAAGGAAGGAAAATGGAAAGGAAGGAAGGAGGAAAGGAAGATGGAAGGGAATGAAAGAAAATGGGAGGTAAAAATTAAGAGAGGAAAGAAGAAAGGAAAGAAGAAGAAAAAGCGAGAGGAGGTAGTAAAGGTGAGAATCAGGAAGGCAGAAAGTACAGATTAAAATATTAAGAAAGGATGGAAGGAAGGAAGGATGAAAGAAAGCAAGCTAGAAAGGAAAGGAGGATGGAATAAAGGAAGGAATATAGAAATTAATGAATGAAGGAATGTGGGCTGAAAGGAAAGAAGGAAGGAGGAGGAAAATTGAAGAAACTGAATGAAGCTAGAAATGAATTAATGAAGGAAAAATGTGAGGAAGGAAGGGACAAGGAAGAAAGGAGGAGGGAAAATATGAAGAAGGAAAGAAGGAAAAAGGGAAAAGGTAGGGAACAAAAAAATGAAGGAAGGAAAGATTGAAAGATGAAAGGAAGGAAGACATAAATAAAGAATGAAAGAAAGCAAGCTAGAGAAGAAGGAAGGGAAGAATGGAAGGAATGATGGAGAGGAGGAATGAAAGAAGAATGGAACGATGTAAAGAGGGAATGAAGAAAAAGGAGGTGGTAGGAAAGGTGAGAATGAAGCAAAGAAGAAAGGAAGAAAGAAAGAATTAAAGGACTGAAAGAGGGATTAATAGAATGAAGCTAGAAAGGAAAGGAAGAGAGGAGGAAGGAGGAAATGAGAGATGAAAAACTAACAAATGACAAATGAAGTATGTGCACAGCTGCCCATCACACCCTTATACAGTACATGTATGTTTTATCTCCAAACTGTTACAACACAATTAAATACACAGGTGTATAGAATGTTACATTTCCTTCACTGAAGAGAGAGAGAGAGAGAGAGAGAGAGAGAGAGAGAGAGAGAGAGAGAGAGAGAGAGAAATTTAAAGAAGACGGCGAACACTGAACAATATACAGTAATACAGTATATTACTGTAATTTTACAGTATAAACATTACATTATATACAGTATGTACAGTCTGA
>NC_060912.1:9878657-9898657 GCF_014805685.1 Silurus meridionalis | reverse complement strand
CATTACTGGGCAAGGTCATTCAGGGAGAGATTAAATTCAACATACTGACACACACACATTAACGAGCCGTAGTCACTCACACACATACACACACTCAATCTGATACCACCTGCATTTCAACATGGATTTACAGAATCATTAAATGCAAAAGAATCGAGCAAATCGATTGCTTACAATTTTCCCACCAAAATCAAGTCTGAGGTTTTTCACACTGAAGCTACAAGGATGAGGTTAAAAAAGTAGCTAGAAGTCATTAGAGCTTATAAGTAGGGATGCAACGAAGTTTCGGGCGAAAATGGCATTATCGTTTTTGGCTGAAAGAAAAAAAAAGAGGCCGCCCTGCGTTTAACGCTCAGATTACGCTCTTGCTCTAGCCGTTATTACAGCGCTGCATAGAAAAGTTCTAAAAAAAAAAAAAGTTCTACGTTCTAAGAAAATTGTCAAGTCATCAAGTGGAAGATCTTCAGAGTAGATTGAGTTTAAGTTTAGGTTTAATTGCTCAGAATGTTAATTGAATGAACTGTTAATACGGACCATAATCATATAATCATAATGTACTTATTAATGTATAAAGACAAATAATAGTCCGACATACACCATTGCTTATTAATGACACTACAGTATTTCCCTTTAAGAAACTGTGGACAAAACACACACACACACACACACACACATATACACGGCATTTGTGCATCCTCGTCAGTGCGTCCTCGTTCAAAATGCGGTCCTCGTGTCCGTACAGTAGACGTAGCATGTCCACCCCGAAACGCTTTGACTAATGTCTCTATCGAGTCGCCTGAAGGTAACAAATGCTGCTCTTAAACCTAAATGCTTAATTTCCGCTCGCGTTGACGGCAAGTGGCGCTCGTTAATCAGTGCCCGCTTCCTCTCCATCCATCAGCCACAATCAGAGCGCTTCTCAGAGCAATTACCCCAGCCCCCTGCTTTGCATTCTTGGGATTAAGCGAGTCCTCTTGACGCTCGCCGCTCGCTAACTGACAGCGCCATGCGAGAGAGGGAACTTATTAGTGATCCTCTAAAGTCACGACAGAGGACTTCATGATTTGATTATGGTGGAGGGAAGAGCGCAGGATAAATTCCTTTACTAGATTTGGGTTGTGTATCATACACTAATGCACAAGTATGTACAGTATTAGAATTTACATTTCCATTTGTGGCGTCGCGGTCAGAACGACTTACGATTGTTTAAACAATTGCGCAGCTTGCTGGTGCTAAGATTTGATTTCATGAACTTTTGATCAGAAGTCTGAATTCGAAACCACTGAGATTCCACTCTCCTCGTGGAGCATCTGCAGATCAGCCTCCATTATACAAAACTGAAGCTAGAATTTATTCAAAAATGATTATTGGTGAAAAAACATTGTGGGACATTTGTAAATGATAGAGACACAAATGGACTTTTTGATATCGGTTTCTATCAAGTGTTTATGAAGTGTTGCTTCTGTGGCAGAGGGAGTCCCATAATGAAATCCTTCAAATATTAAACATTTTTTTAGGAAACACTTACTTCCTCTCAGTGTCATATGTTTTCAGGTCCTTTATTTTCTTTATTTCCTTATTCCACTGCCCTGGAATGCTTCCAAAGTGTTCTGTGTTTTCAGGTCTACAGTATACAAGTCTATAGATTTTATGCTTTCAAGGTTCTATATTCTAAGGCCTCCATGTTTTCCTTACACAAGACAAACAGTGATGGTGTTCTTGGGAAGACATGGATTGTCTCCATGCAACCATGACAATCACACGACTTTTAGTGTTAGAGTCATGAACATTAACGTTGTCCAATGCGAGAGAAGATTTTAGTTGCTCAAAAAGAAAAGAAAGGAAAGGTGCTTTTTACTTGTCCCCTGTACTCAGCACAGCAAAATTCTTTCTTCATAGAGTCATACATATCCCAGTTATGAAAGGAAGCTGGAGTCAGAGCTCAGGATCAGCCATGATACAGTGCCCCAGGAGCACAGAGGGTTTAGGGCCTTGTTTGAGGGGTCCCAAGAGTGGCAGTTATGTGAAACTTTTGGGACTAGAACCCCTAAACCAGAGCCTTAACCACTGGGCTACCACATCCCAGAGAAGAAGCTGTCCAAGTTTCCAGTGTGACCTATTAAACATCTTGATTTTGAACTGATCAGGAAATAATCTACAATTTCTGTCTATTTGTACACAATTGGGATTGAATTTGAAAAATTTTTGGATTGATGGTGTCCAAAATCTGTTGAGAAGGTTTTGTGATCTTTTTCAGCCTAGTGAGCACCAGCAACCCTTTTTTCTCTGGTCCTCAGAAATAATCAGTTCATGCCATTAGGCATTACATCCCCTTGAACCTGTATTGAGAAGATCAATCTTCTACAGATACATCCGTGTTCTTTAAATAAAACGATCTCACTCACACCTGATTGCCATCAAATTATTCATTGTCATTTTTAGAAGTTTATATATTTTTGCCAGACACGCGTATGGACAAAAGATTGAGGACTATAACATTAGGATGTGTTTTTTTAAATCCCATTCCACATATTGTTCCTATTTACTGTTATAATGACCTCCACACTTCTGGGAAGATGTTCCACTAGATTTTGGAGTGTGTTTGTGGAGATTTGTGCTCGTTTAGCCACTAGGGTGTTGTCACGGGTGAAGTAAGGTACTGATGTGGGTGAGGTAAAGAGGCCTGGGGTGCAGTCAGCAGTCACAAACATTCCAAAGCTGTTCTATTAGGTTGAGTTTGGAGCTCTATAGAAAGCCCCCAAGATCTCTTATTCTGGTTTGGTTCTCCTAGTTTAATGAAGGGAAAATTTCATGCCACCACATCCAAAGACAACATCAACTGTGTGCTTCCAACTTTGTGCTAAAGGTTCAGGAAAGAACCACATATAGCTGCAAAAGTCAGGCGTCTCAATACTTTTTTCAAAACAATGTATGAAATATTGCATCATTTTGCACAATATGTAATTGACCAAGTATACTATTTTGGTCTCATTGGTTAACGCAGACATCTAGAACATTCCTAAAGGTTCACCAAGTTTCAAGCACCACGCAATATCCCTGTTTCCAGGACCTTGTTTTCACAAGGTGTTATATTCCTGGCACTATATTTCCCAAGGGTACTGTGTTCCAAAAGAGCTTTCTGTTCTCAGGAACATATATCCCAGAGGTCTCTATAATTACACATGCCTATGTTCTCAAAATCCAACATATATTCCCAGGTCCATGTGTTTCGAAATTTCCAAAGCCCTGTTCAGATGTTCATATAGTTTGATGTTTGCAGGGGCAGTATATATTTCCAGGGAAATGCCCTTAACCTTTGTATAACCCTGTTTGTTCAGACTGATGCTACTTCTCACTGCAACAGGTGGTTTGCATGCACACACACACACACACACACACACACACACACACACACACACACACACACACACTATACCCCTTTACACTTGAAATACCAACATAGGCACAATCTACCTCAGGCTACCTCTGCAGTTTTTGTACATATTCATGGATCCCTTTATAATAAGAATACCAACATAGACCCCAATCCCCCTCTGCCCACTGTGGGACGTGTGCACATGTTTGCACACTATTATAACATTGTACATTTGTCATTTATGTCTTGTCTTTTTGTCTATTTTCTGTCTTCTAAATTGATGTCATAAGTTGCTTAAAGGACTCATCGACTTTTATAGAATTTCACTGTACAGTGTAACAGACGGTTTCCGGTACCTATGACGATGATTCACTGTAACAGGATGGTGGAGGTCCCCTGTTCCTCTTATCCTCATCAGTGTGTGAAGGCTTTTTCGAGAAAATGCTCAAACATACAATTGTTCATTTCATTTGATCATCATGACGATATTTTTCTCCTGAATCCTACGCCATATTGAGTGCATTCAGGACGACCATGTTACATTTAACGGAGCTGCACCCTTTCCCAAGTAGTGACGGGAAAATCAGATCAAGACATGCAGGTAGTTGGTGTGAAAGAGGCAGGTGTAGAGGACAGAGGGGTGTTGAGACGGATGATCTGCTGTGGCGACCCCTAATGGGAAAAGCTGAAAGAATAAGAAGTTCTTCGAATTCAGCAAAATAAACAAACAATTTAAAGTCGAAAATAAAATAAAATGTAAGATTTTAAATAAGCAGTTCCCCAACATGTCCACATGCACCAACTTTGACTATAGTTTCAATCGTTTATACATGTATATGTAACTGCATAGTGTATATGGGAGTCACGTGATAAAAGAACAAACGGATTGAAAAAGTGTAGAGAGAGGAACAGCATAACATTTGCGATGCTTTGCTTCTGCGCGTCTGAGTCACATTGAAGACTCGTTCAAAATGAAGGAATCGTTCATGAACGACCCGTCACTGCATCCAAGCCATGTTTCATTTAACAGAGATGCGTCTTTTCCCTCATTATCCTCTTCATTCTCATCATCCTCATCTCTCTCTCATCTCTCTCTCATCATCCTCATTTCTCTCTCATCTCTCTCTCATCATCCTCATCTCTCTCTCATCTCTCTCTCATCTCTCTCTCATCATCCTCATCTCTCTCTCATCATCCTCATTTCTCTCTCATCTCTCCTTCATCTCTCTCATCTATCTCTCATCATCCTCATTTATCTCTCATCTCTTTCTCTCTGTCTCTCTGTTGAGATATAAGTGGAATTGAAATCGGTTTGAAAGAAGGGAAGCTCAAAAATATAGTCTGTGCAGTTGTTTGTGTGTGTGTGTGTGTGTGTGTGTGTGTGTGTGTGTGTGTGTGTGTGTGTGTTTGTGAGAAAGAGAAAGGGACACAAACACTTTAAACAGTGTAGTGAGCTATGGCAGAACCTCCATATTGCTTTGCTTGCCCTTATGACTGAATTTACTGCACACACACACACACACACACACACACACACACACACCCTGCTGTTAAGCCTGCTGGGGAACACCTGGGCTGTGGTATCACAATGGTGTGTGTGTGTGTGTGTGTGTGTGTGTGTGTGTAGTGAAACAGTAGAAGGCAGTCTCTGCTCCTCCCCACTGTTAATCTACTGTAAATGAACACACTTGTTGTGCAAATAAACACATTTATCACCTAGTGCACATCCCTCGAACACACACACACACACACACACACACACACACCTTAGAAACATGACCGAGTTCACACACTAGAAGACTCAATCCCAGCAAAGGACACTGCTCAAAAGTAAATGCTGGGCTGGAGACTTAGAGTTCACAGCATCAGCATCAGTATCTGCATCCTGTGTTCTGTCTGGACAGAGTTGCACATGCTCACATGTTCTTACCCTGAGGTGGATACTGTACATTCGCTATCATAAATAACCCATAGGTCTAAATGGGGGAGTGAGTGTATGTGTGTGAGATGCCCTGAGGTAGACTAGTGTATGCCGGTGTCCTGATCCACCATTCCATTCCATTTACATTCACACAGTGGTAGGCCATCAGGGCCAACAAGGCCTTCACTGCTGGCCTAAACTCTATCAGAATCACCTACTTACATTTGAATACATTTTTGTCCATAAATATGTATTAAATTATCCCCAATAATCCATCCAGCTGCAAGTAATGTCTGTATACATTGCCTCTTTTTATCCAATCAGATTTCAGCCCGCCCATGTCTTGCCGGGGTCAAAGGTATCTGCTAAAAAAAATTTGATTTGGTTTGCAGATACACTTATAAGGACAATTACAACACGGACTTTTCCAGAAAAACTGGACACTGTGAGTGAGGAAAGGTCGCCAAAACAGTTCAAACAGTTGTTAAGCTTTTTTATACTTTTTTGCATTTTTTTTCCTGTTGAATTTGCACCAAAACACACAATTTCTATTCATGTCAAATCATCAGGAAAACCGTCACACAGAAAAAATCTCGTGCAGCTGTGGCTCCAGTGAAAGGAGACTTGTTTAACTGTGTCCACTGGGTTTCTTGCTTTAGTAACAGCATCCATTCTTACTGCATGAGATTCCTGTGTGCGATGCAGCGCTCTGTTCTACTGCGTTCTCTATAATATTGACATTTTTGTAGCTTCGGTGTGATAATGATGGTGATTCAGATCTGACACCACTGAAGGCCTGGGTGTGAAAAGCACGACCCATGATATATGCACTTAGACAGACTGACTTACAGTGAGCAGTTGAGGGGCAGATAAGGGCCTTACTCAAGGGCCCAACTTGGTGATGCTGGGATTTGAACTCACAACCATCTGACACTTTAAAAACTGATCTGCCACTTCAACACAAATGTACTGTGGTAGCTGAGCATCCATGCCATATACAGGAGAAGACACTCTGTGCCTTATGAAAAATCAGATGCTGTATTGTTGGTCAAATCAGGTCCGAACAAATCCAATCAAATGCTCACAAATTGTGTCTAAAAGTCATTTAAGACTCAAAATCTGCGTGAATTGTTTTTTTTTTTTCTTCCTAAAAATGAGGAAACCAACAGGGCTTTTTTTACACACACACACACACACACACAATGTCTTTGTACAGTAGAAACAGTCCTACTGATGTCGTGACCCAAAATTGAAAACGTTATATGCATTCTAATGCTCAGATTTTCTCTCTCTCTCTCTCTCTCTCTCTCTCTCTCTCTCTCTCTCTCTCTTTCTCTCTTTTTCTCTCGTGCTATATGATTGCTGACACAGGCAGCCCTGGAGAGCCACAGCAGGATTTATGGTCTCTGTAATGGGCGTTTCACAGCAAATGCCTCCGTCAGCACTCTCTCTCTCTCTCTCTCTCTCTCTCTCTCTCTCTCTCTCTCTCTCTCTCTCTCTCTCTCTCTCTCTCTCTCTCTCTCTCTCTCTCTCTCTCTCTCTCTCTCTCACACTTACTGTTTCTCTCTCTTTCCTCCACTGCAGAGAAAGAATCAGGGTATGTGTTTCTACATACATGTGTATATATATATATATATATCTGTGTGTGTGTGTGTGTGTGTGTGTGTGTGTGTATATATGGTCAAAGGAGGAGAGAGAAGGAGCAGAAGAGATGTGATATGACAAGAACTACAACCCTAAAGCACATACCCTTTAAACGGCTGACTGTGTTTTATTCCTCCATCTCCTTTAAAAATACAAAATATACAGCATGTAAAGCCCATGATAAAAAAATAAAGAAGGCCACATGCCTCATTCCATCTCCCAATTCTGTATGTAGGTATTTTGTCTGCTTCAGTCCAGCACTGTCTGCACTGCCTGTACATTCCACTTGTTGAAACATATTCCTTGAAGTTTCAGAGGATCTCGGGTCATTTTGGAGTTTATATCACATGATTATTGTCCCACAAATTAGCATCAGTTAATGAAATTATAAGCATTAAAGCCTAAATATAAAGACCTAGAATATGTTGTGTGGAGCAGATAATCGGTTTAACCCTGACCTGCATGTAGTAGATCACCTGCATAGCCAGGATGTGCTTTTACTAATTGTTTACTTATTTGTTTACTTGTTCACCTACAAAACTTAACTTTAAAGTGTGTCTTGTAGATCCACTAAATAACTCCGATGTGTATGTAGTAGTAGATCACCTTCATAAACCTGATGGGTGTAGTAGATCTCTGAATGACCATATGTAGTAAATCCATCCTCTTAGCCCTGATGTGTGTAGTAGATACATTTTAATAACATACATGTCGAAATAGTAGATCAGCCGGATAACTGTGATGAGTGTGAAAATAGTAGATCATCCCATAACTCAGATGTGTGAAGATCATCAACAGCACCATAATGGAAGGTATATGTAGTAGTAGGTCATATGCATAACTGTGATTTGGGTGTAGTAGTAATAAATCATCCACATAACCTTGATGCATGTACATTGGAGAAGTCGTAGAAGTGTGTGTGTATGTGTGCGTGTGCACGCGTGTGTGTGTGTGTGTGTGTACACCATAGAAAAAACAGACAGACGGAAAGAAAGATAGTCTTTAGGGAGAAAGCATATTCCTCTCCTTAATGCGCAACTGCAGGGATCCATCAATCTTCGAAAAAACATGCAACATTAACTTTGCGTTCACACACACACACACACACACACACACACACACACACACACACACACACACACACACACACACTTCTTTATAAAAGCATCAATCAACTGTCTGTCCCTTTGCCTGTCTGCCTCAAGAATCTCTTTGGTTTATCTCTCTTTCTCTTTCACACTCTTAGACACACACACACACACACACACACACACACACACACACACACACACACACACACACACACACACACACACTCACGCACAAAAGCAGTGACTGACCTGGCCAGATGGGAGTCTCCATGTACAGCAGGCCAATTCAGTGAAAAGTCACTCACTGTTTCCACACACACTCACACATACACTCTTGGTCCTGTAATACACACAGAGAAATGAGAGAGAGAGTGAGAGATAGAGAAAGAAAAAAAGAGAGAGAAAGAGAGATCATTAAAACATCTTTCAGATAAAATAAGCTTTTTCTACAAACGAGCAAACATCTGTAGGTGTACACACACTATCACAGGCTTCTCTCTCTCTCTCTCTCTATCACACACACAGACATCAGTAGTGTTCACAGTGTTACTAGTGATATAAACTGACAGGATGTAGATTGAACATAGTTGTGGCCTAACAATGCAATGAAATCGAACAGTATGAAAATATTATGCAAATGAGATGTAATGATTAATGAGGCAAATGTAGATATACAATCAGTGCATTCACAAAGTTTTTCAACGAGTGGCTTATGGACGATTGTGTGAATATCCTCGAGTAACCCTATCCCCAACCCTATCCCTAACCCTTACCCTATCCCCAACCCTATCCCTAACCCTTACCCTATCCCCAACCCTATCCCTAACCCTTACCCTATCCCTAACCCTTACCCTATCCCCAACCCTATCCCTAACCCTTACCCTATCCCCAACCCTATCCCTAACCCTTACCCTATCCCCAACCCTATCCCTAACCCTTACCCTATCCTAACCCTTGCCCTATCCCCAACCCTATCCCTAACCCTTACCCTATCCCCAACCCTATCCTAACCCTTGCCTATCCCCAACCCTATCCCTATCCCTAACCCTTGCCTATCCCTAACCCTTACCCTGTCCCTAACCCTATCCCTAACCCTTACCCTGTCCCTAACCCTATCCCTAACCTTACCCTATCCCTAACCCTATCCCCAACCCTATCCCTAACCCTTACCTTATTCCTAACCCTTACCCTATCCCTAACCTTATCCCTAACCCTACCCTATCCCTAACCCTATACTTAACCCTATCCATAACCCTATCCTAACCCTATCCCTATCCCTAACCTTACCCTATCCCTAACCTTATTCCTAACCCTATCCCTATCCCTAACCCTATCTCTAACCCTATCCCTATCCCTAAACCTAACCCAAACCTTATCCCTAACCCTATCCCTAACACTAACCTTATCCTAACCCTATCCCTATCCTTATCCTTATCCCTAAACCTAACCCAAACCCTAACCCTATCCTAACCCTATCCCTATCCCTAACCCAAACCTTATCCCTAACCCTAACCCTATCCTTAACCCTATCCCTAACCCTAACCCAAACCCTAACCCTATCCTTAACCCTATCCTTAACCCTATCCCTAACCCTAACCCAAACCCTAACGCTAACCCTATCCTTAACCCTATCCCTAACCCTAACCCTATCCTTAACCTATCCTTAACCCTAACCCTAACCCAAACCCTAACCCTAACCTTATCCCTAACCCTAACCCAGAGCCCTGACCTGAACCCTACTGAATCTCTAGAGAGACCTGAAAGTGGTTGACCATCGGCGCTCGTGGCTGTAAAGGTGCTTCAACTAAGTCTAAGGTCTGCATACATATGTACATGTGATATTTTAGAACATTTTTTAACAATTGACAAACATTTCTAGAAAACAAACATTTTCTGTTTTTACTTTGTGATTATGGGGTACTGAGTGTAGATTATAAATTATTATTATTTTTTTTTTTTTACAATTGTAGCATCAGGCTGCATCAAACAATAAAAAAACTAAAAACTGAAGGGTGTAACGAGTTTACATGATGCACACTGGACCCAGGCCAATGATTTTTTTAAAATATTTTTTTATTATTTATTTATTACTTAATACAAAATATTGTATACAGTATTTCGATTGGTTATAGTATATTTTATTGTTATTTTAATAGTATTTATAGCTCTTACATCATTAGGAGATATGTGTAGTCAATAACGAACACAGTAACAACTTACAAACAAATAGTCTGTATGTATATATATATATATATATATATATATATATATATATATATATATATATATATATATATATATATATGAAGTCTGGCTAGAACCCAAACTTATTAAATGTATTATAATGAATTGGCTAAGACCCAGAATTCCATGCGCTTGTATGTGTGTATATATATGTGCATGCATATGTGTGTGTGTGTGTGTGTGTGTGTGTGTTCAGCTATGTTTATGACCATTTATACTTTCTGGCTCACACCCAAACTCTAAACATGTGTGTTTGTGTGTGCGAGTGTGTGTGTGTTTGTGAATTGATTCTATCCCTATGGACACACAGCAGCTGTAATGAAGTGTGTACTGGGAGCATCGAGGATCAAGGCATAAGCAATTAGTCATTCATCAAAAGTAATTAAAAACTGCTGCTTCTCTTGGACTAACTGGAGACACAATAATTGCTGAGACACTAAAAATTAAGCATGTGAAAGAAGAAACAAAGAATCCACATGTGTATAGGTGTTGCTGTGAAATGCAGCTGTTATCCCATAAACACCCTCCTTAAACTGGGGTCCATGACATAACCTGAGGGTCGGAAAAGTATTTACTGTTATAATGGTGTAGCCGTGGTGAAGACTGTTGTTAATTACTCTCTGAAGTAGGGGGTGGGGGGGGGGGATTTATTAGCAAAATCAAACTGAGAACAACAGTTACACAAAAACTTTAAGCTCAGACAAAGAGCACATCAGTAGAAAAAGGAACAGTTGCTAGACACAAAACTTACACAAACACTGAAATCAAGACTTTACCATGATTGAGGCTTTGGACCAGCTCTATATATGCTGTAAACCGGAAGTGGTACATGGTAAAGAAGAAGCGGCTAGTATTCAGGAAGTAATGACCTCTATTGGAATGGAGGTGTTATGTCCATCATGTAAAAAAAGTGTTAAAATAGAAACACTTTATTGCTAAAAGTATTGGGTCACCTGACCTTTCCTGCTACATGTGGTTCATTTCCAAACTGTTACCACAAAGCTGGAGGCACTCAATTGTACAGGACGTCTTTAGATGCGCTATAATCAAATTTTGCATTCAATTGAACTTGATGCCCCTGTGCACAAAGTGAGCTCCTCGAAGATCTGGTTTACAAATGTGCGTAAATTACAAATGTAATATTCTTATGTAATATTTGTAAAGTAGATGTCCATTTTCCTGTAACGTTTAGGTACATTATGTGTAAAGAAAATGTATAATATGCTTCTGTAAAATATGTGTAAAGTAAATGTCTAATGTGCGGTAACATGTAGATTGTGTGTAAATTAGATGTATAATGTACTTAAGTTGAATTTGCTTAAAATACATGTTAAAAGTACTGTTGTACAATACGTGTAAAATAGATGTAAATGTTTTTGTAAATTCTGTGTAAAGTAGATATCAAGTGTAATTTTGTATGTGCATGAAATATTATGTAACCTTTGCAAAGGTGGAACACATTTAAAATGTGTGTGTGTGTGTGTGTGTGTGTGTGTGTGTGTGTGCAACAGCCATATGCCATAGCTGTGGGTGACTCGTGCCTCAGATCTCCCCTGTCCACAGCCCTTTTTTAATGTCCTGTATTAATCAGGCCGTTCATTAGTGTAATAGCTGTCATTTCTCACGACTCAGTGCTGTGATTCATGTGCGTTAGGCAGCACGTCAGTGCAGGAGTGTAAGATTTATTGCTGTGTTTTCACCAGGTAGCGTGTGGCCATATTTCATTACAAAGACTAGCTATTAAAATTCTCCAGTGATTAAAAGTACGGCATAAGTAGTCATGCACAAACATACGTGCACACATTCACAAGTAAATATGTTGGGTGCTGCTGTGAAGCACACGTGTAAAGTGAATATTTATTGCAATGCTGTGAAGTACATGTGAAACAAATGAGGTGCTGCAAAGCATGTGTGAAGCAGATGTGTAGTGTGCTACTGTAAAGTATGTGTGAAACACGTGCAGTGTGGTGCTGTAAAGTTTGCATTTAGTAGAAATCTAATGTGGTTCTGTAAAGTATGTGTAAAGTAGATGAGTAATGTGGTTCTGTAAAGTATGTCTAAAGTAGATGAGTTTTGAGATTATGTAAAGTAGATGAGTAATGTAGATGAGTAATGTGAGTAATGTAGATGAGTAATGTGGTTCTGTAAATTATGTGTAAAGTAGCTGGGTAATGAATTTATGTAAAGTATGTGTAAAGTAGATGAGTAATGAGATTATGTAAAGATTATGTAGATTATTTAAAGTAGATGCTTAATGAGGTTATGTAAAGTATGTGTAAAGTAGATGAGTAATGTGAGTAATGTAGATGAGTAATGTGTTTCTGTAAAGTATGTGTAAAGTAGATGAGTAATGAGGTTCTGTAAAGTATGTGTAAAATAAATGAGTAATGAGGTTTTGTAAAGTATGTTTAAAGTAGATGAGTAATAAGGTTCTGTAAAGTATGTGCAAAGTAGATGAGTAATGAGGTTATGTAAAGTAGATGAGTAATGAGGTTATATAAAGTATGTAAAGTAGATCAGTAATGAGGTTATGTAAAGTATGTAAAGTAGATGAGTAATAAGGTTCTGTAAAGTATGTGTAAAGTAGATGAGTAAAATATTATGTAAAGTATGTGTAAAGAAGATGAGTAATGAGGTTATGTAAAGTATGTGTAAAGTAGATGAGTAATAAGGTTCTGTAAAGTATGTGTAAAGTAGATGAGTAATGTGGTTCTGTAAAATATGTGTAAAATAGATGAGTAATGTATGTGTCAAGTATATGTGTAGTGCAGCAATATAAAATATTTGTAAATTTGTACAGTGCAGTGCTGTCAAGTATACTGTATATAATGCAGTGCAGAAAAGTTTACGCAAAATGGGTATTGAGTGTAGTGTTGTAATGTTTATATAAAGTGCAAATATAGTGTTGTGTTGTGAGAGTTGTGTAAAGGAGATATTTAGTGGATTGCTGTAAAGTTTGTGTAAAGTAGATGTGTAGTGCAGTGCTGTAAAGTTAATCTAAAATAGATGTAGCATGTAGTGCTGTAAGATTTATGTAAAGTAAAGGAAATGTGCAGTGAAAGAATTGTGTAAAGTAAATGTATAGTGCAGCATTGTAAAGTTTCTGTAATAAACATGTATACTAAACTGCTGTTACGTTTCTGTAAAGGAAATATATAGTGCAGTGCCGTAAAGTGTGTAAAGTAGATGTACAGTACAATGTTTAAGGTTTATGTAGAGTAGATGTGCAATAAATGTGAGGAATAAGTGTAAGCTGAAATTATTCACATATTTTATTGAATTTTATTTGATAAACAGTATAAGCACATGCTCTGACCTTAATCTTATATAGATCTTATATAAATTTATTTGTGTGATTTGTTGAAATTAAACATGTGCGTCCGTGTTCACTCCTCTGTATGTCTGCTATTGACTTTTGGTTTCCAGTCACTTCTGGTAAAAAGATTTTGCTTCAAAAACAACCATTGAAACAGTCATATCATGGCTTCCTTGCTTGCTTTTTAATACATTGCTCCCCTGTTTTATATGAAACGGAGGAAAGGAGAGTGTGTTACATGCTGCTGGAGATGATCTATAGTGCTTTCTTATCCCCGAGACTGAATCACAGACATGATAAAGTGTTTTATTTACCAAACTTTCATCAAAACCCAACACGTGTTTAATCTCAGTGTCTCTTCAATCTAAAAAGCTGATTAACCTTTTAATAACCATTAAACACACACACACACACACACACACACACACACACACACACACACACACACACATATATATATATATATATATATATATATATATATATATATATATATATATATATATATATATATATATATATATATGTTGCTTATCCTTTATCCTTTAACATAGCTAATATAGAGTTAAGGGATAAAAGAATGATTTGAAATAGTATAGCGAGAGAAAGAAAGAAAGAAAGAAAGAAAGAAAGAAAGAAAGAAAGAAAGAAAGAAAGAAAGAACATAAGAACATAAGAAAGAAGCATTGACTCTGCTGGCAATTTTCTTTCCTTTCTTCAATATTCTTTTTCTTTTCACTCATCCGTCTCTCTCATTCTGTGTGTGTATGTTTGTGTGTGTGTGTGTGTGTGTGTGTGTGTGCAGGCATTGAGAAAGCATTTTGTCAATGAGAATGTGTGTGTATGTATGTGTGTATGTGTGTGTGTGTGTGTGTGTGTGTGTGTGTGTATGTAAAAGTGCAGCGTGCGTAGCATTGTGAGAAAGCGTTTCATCAATGAGAATCATATTAAGATGATAAAGAACAGATTCGGGGGCTGAGCCACATCGATCGGCTCCACGCTCACTCTCTGGCGCTGCACGCAGACGTGTTAATGAATCAAACACCGCAGTGTGCGTTTGTGTGCGTGTGTGTGTGATAAGTGAGGGAGGAGAGTCATTACGATTGTGAATTGGAGTGAGAACCATGAAGAGGAGGATGGGAAAGGGAAGGAAAGAGAGAGTATTAACTCCTTTTTTTCACTCACACCTCCAGTAAATAGGGCCTAATTAAGTGGAAACAGTGTAACAGAGCTTTTCGTCTTCATTAAGACCAGACAAGGAGGAAAGTGAAACATAATTGGGAACGGTTCCACTTTAATGGGACGAACAAAAAAAAAAACAAGGAAGAAAGAAAGAAAAGAGAAGCGGTTATAGGCCGAGCGCTTCTGCTTCACTGCTTCTGAATAAACTCGACGTTCCTGCTGCTGTAATGTAGTTACTCTCGATCGAACCCCGAGCCACAGATCACAGATCACACGAGTCCGGAACGAGAACAACAGAGCTTTGATCATCTCACAACATCACCCTTCTACACCTTCATCAGCATCCCCACATCTCCTGCTTCTGCCCAATAACACCAATAATACACCCCTCATTCATTATCATCATTATTCTAATCAGTTTCATTTCACTAGCCAGAGCCCAAGGGCACTTCAGCAGGAAGAGAAATGAAGAGAGGATGGAACAATGGATGGATGGATGGATGGATGAATGGATTAAAAAATTAAGATTATTAGAGAGAGAGCAAGAGTACAGGAAAGAAAGAAAGAAAGAAAGAAAGAAAGAAAGAAAGAAAGAAAGAAAGAAAGAAAGAAAGAAAGAAAGAAAGAAAGAAAGAAAGAAAGAAAGAACGAACAAAAATATAGATAGCGAGAGAGAGAGATGACATAAAAGCAAGAAAGAAAGGAAGAAAGAAAAAGTATGTACACCCTCACCACCTTTAAATATCTCAAATAAGATGTAATAATTGTTTTATTCATTTTAAACACACACACACACACACACACACAAGTTTGACACACATACACACACACACACACACACACACACACACACTATTGTCCTCTCAACAATTTTGCCTCTGCTATTTCTGCACCACACAAATCAATAGTTTGATTGGAAACGAAGCCACAGATGGTGAATATGAACGGATCAGTACAGATGCTGAAACTGTCATGATGTGGAGGAGGAAAAGACATTAAAGGCATTCGATTCTCTCTGTATCTCCAAAGCCCCCGATCTGCCATGAACCCGTCACCTCTGAGAGTGTCTTCACTCTTTATCTCTATAGAACATTCTACACAAAGCCTGCCATGTTACTGCATTATCCATCCAAACATCCAAACTCATCCCAAAGCTCTATCTGTCTGTGATCAAGAGAAACTCCAAAACCATTAGGACTCATTAGACGCGTCATGGTGGACGATGAACAACCCCCTCGACACACACACACACACACACACACACACACACTCCATAATGCTATAAAATGTCCTGACTGTCCAGGTTAACGGTTTCAATTCGAAATGACATTAACCCAATCATATTTTACAGCGTCGTGCCTCAGTAGAATAATGTCATCCATTCATCAGGATGAGCTTGTGCTCGCCGAGCTCCATTTGCAGCACCGTCTAAATCAGAGTCTCCTCTGACATATTTACCCTCGGAGAGACACTGATGAAGCAGTAAAAGCACATTACCGCATTAGTGCTTATGGTGAAGGGAGTCGGCGGAGCAGCGCTATTGCTGAAACTCGAGGGATCAAAAGATGAATATCTTTGCGGATAAAATCTCCAGACGTGTTAAACAACTTTTGGTGGCAGACCATATCGCATTTCTTTGTTGAGCAAAAGTGTGTGTCCTAAAGTACACAATATGAACAAGGTATTGGGACACATGACCTTTCCATCCATATGTGGTTCTTTCTCAAACCACAAAGCTGGAGGCACATGATTGTATAGGATGTCTTTTTTTCATGTGGTTTTCCTTCCCGTGAACTAAGTGACCCAAACCTGCTCCAGCATCACAATGCCCATGAGAAGATACACTTTACATGGGTTGACGTGGAAAATCTTCTGCTATAGAACTCTAACCTTAAGCCTACTGAACCCCTTAGGATGGATGTGAATGTTGATTGCACTCCAGACCTCCTCACAGACTGGCACCATGGTAGCTTAGTGGTTAAGGCATGGGACTTTGGATCTGAAGATTGTGTGTTCAAATACTAGGCACACAAACCACTGGGCCCCTGAGCAAGGCCCTTAACCCCACAGCTGCTCATGTATGTACTACTGCGTACGTATGTATGTACCCCTAATGATTGACCCAGTGGTGACTGTGGCAAGAAACAACTCCCTGAGATGATAGGAAACCTTAAGAGGAACCAAACTCAAAAGGGAACCCACCTTCAACTGGGTGACACCGAATGTCCATTCAAATGTTCTTCCCTAAGAGGCAAACAGTCAAACCAGGTAATCTAGCGAATCAGTGTAGATTAATTCATTGCCAGAGACTCAAAGCACTATTGTACATCGCTCTGGACACGGGCTTCTGCTAAATGCCGCAAATGTAAATGTACTCAAATTATATAAGGGATATAAAGCCTGATTAGGACCCCAGAAATGCCAGACCAAAAAAATCCAACATGATTCATAATCCTAACAATTTAAGGGCATAAAACATTTCCCACAATTCATACAAAAGCCCAAACAAAAGCAAACGTTTCATTAGTTTAGTTCCAAATCAAACGCAGCTTAGATTAAAACACAATAACACAATGTGCACAAAAAATCAGCCCAAGCACAACCAGTCCATAGAGCATTTACAGTTTTATCTCAGTTGCTTCGGAGCATTTTCTTGAATCATCCTTAATATGCGCACACCAGTAAACGCATTTCTCAAAATAATTTGTGCAAACAAAAAACCACAATGGATTTCTTGCAAAAGCCTGTACTTTTCTTAAAACCCTTAGTTCATCTCTCAAGTATTTGTGTGAGTGAACGTCCTTTTTTACCTTGTTACAGTTTTTCCCAGTTGCTTTGAGAATCAGAAATCAGTTCATTGCACAAGTCATCGAATGCTAAATGGTTCAAATTTCTATGAAACTGTTTTTGTAAATGTGTCTTAAATTATGCAGATGAATATTGAATGTCAGTAATGAACCAATAATCAACTAGTTCTCTAAAACAGGTCAAAGGGTCCCTGGTGGTCTTGTGGTTAGGATGCGGCGCTCTCACCGTTGCGGCCCGGGTTCGATCCCCGGTCAGGGAACCAACCCCACTACTCTTAGTGCCGGTCCCAAGCCCGGAAATATGGGGAGGGTTGCGTTAAGGAGGGGGATCCAGCGTAAAAACATGTGCCAAATCAAACATGCGGATGACCCGCTGTGGCGCCCCCTAACGGGAGAAGCTGAAACAAAGTTTCTCTAAAACAGGTCAAAGGTGAATCTTGTGAACTTTCAACTTTCGAGCAGATAAACAGACAGAGCAAAACACACAATTACGATTTCTACACTAATAAGAGATCAGTAAAATGTGCATTTAGGATTTATATTGATTGAGAGGATTCAATCAATCAAATACACACGTGCTGTTAAAATCCATTTCTGCAATACAGAAAAAATCACATTTTCATTTCACTGTAACCCAAAACTTAGTTTACATCAGGAAATCCTGAAACCGTGACACTGACAACGTGCCTAAACATCGTGACGAGCTCGTTTGTGAACAACGACGGAAGGACGTGTCATTCTGATGGGAATGAGTTGTTCATTGACAGAAATATTTACTTTGAGAGATGAACTGAGGATTTTGAGAAAAGTTTCTTCCAATAAAAAAAATCCAATATGTTGTGCTGTTTGTACAAATGGTTTTAAGAAATGCAAATATTAAAGATGATTTAAGAAGCAACTGAGAAAAACTGAAGTATTTGTGTCAATGAACAAATCATTGGTGTCAGAATAACACGTCCTTTTGTCACTGTTCACGAGAATGTCACAATGGTCAGGCATGTTGTCAGTATGACGGCACATGGTTTCAGGATTTCCTGATGTAAACTGTGGTTTGGATTACAGTGATGGAAAAAGCACAAGGCTGAATTTCTTCTGCATCTATAAATTACAGCAGCACAAATGTACACATTACCGTATGTATTGTATATCGATTGCAAGAGACGGAACAGGATTCACACTTTTACTGTACTAGTGTTTGTTCGTTCATTCATTTCCTGGTTATTCCTCCATTATTTTCCTACAAGTGACTACATGATGTGGAGGTCGTTTTGAGAATTTCATTTCTGATAAAAAAGCTGCAAAGCAACTGAAAAAAGTAGCTTCTGTGTCCGAAGACTCAACGGATCCCATCTCCTACATGCAGGTTGCACGCTGCGACGATTTGCAAAGAGAAGAAAAGAAAACCGCCAAGAGCGAGCAAAGCAGGAGAATTTAGTCACTACGTAACCTTTGACCCCAATTATTTCTCACTTCGAGCACTCCCCGATTCCGTCTCTTCCCCTGCCCTCTCGCCTTTCTCATTATTCGCTGGGTTCATGTGGCCTGGTCAGTGCTACAGGAGCCGTTCGAAAGGAGGAAAAGTTCATCCTGTCTTCCTTCTGTTCTTCAGCTGGATGAAGAGTGGCAGAGAGGTGGGATAAGCATCAGAGAGAGAGACAGAGAGAAAGAGAGGGGGATGAGGGATGATGGGTAAGAGGAGAGAGACAGAGCAGAGGAGGAAGAGAGCGATGGTGCGGCTCAGTGTGGAGGAGAGACGACCGCAGAGAGATCAATGCAAACCCCATCTCACACACACACACACACACACACACACACACTGTCCCGATCGGCTCGGTACAACACACACACACTGATCTGAGTGCTTTAACTTTAACCCTGATGATATATACACACACACACACACACACACCAGTAAGCTGCCATTGCTGGGCCCTTGAGCAAGGCCCTAAACCCTCACCTGCTCATTTGTATGAATGAGTTTACTGCAAGTCACTCTGGATAAAGGCGTCGACCAAATACTGTGAATTTAAATAAAAATTTGAAAAATGATCACAGACTGAAAGATCGACGTTCATATATTCCACTCACTAACAGGAGCCATGATGAAGAGATGATCAGTGTTCTTCACTTCACCACTCAGAATGTTATAATTATTCCAGATTCTAGACTGTAATCCATGCTGATAAAACAATCTGGAGTCGATGTGAAGGATTTCATTAGTTAATGTTTTGACAGTATGTGTGAACTTACACACACTCAAGAGCACAAAAATGTTTGTTTGTTTTTCTCAAAATTTTCCAACAATTTTTCCAACAATTCAAGATCACCATCTCCAGTTCAATTAATGAGACCTGATGATGGTCATACAGCTATACTGTACCGCATATGTGTGTGTGTGTGTGTGTGTGTGTGTGTGTGT
>NC_060912.1:9856157-9873657 GCF_014805685.1 Silurus meridionalis | reverse complement strand
ACTCCCATGCTGTTAATCCTTTCACTTCTCACGCTGATTCTGTTCCTCCACAGGAAACCGATTCTCCTGCACAGTACACAATGTTTGTTTTTTGCTTCTAAAGATGCTGCATAAGACCAGGCCTTGATGCTGATACAACTCTCAGTGTTGATGAAATCTCTTCTGATTTATAGCAGTACGGTTGTAAAAGGATGTCGACTCAGCATCTTGGGGCAGATAAAGATGGATAAAGAAAGAGATAAAGAAAGATTCTTTGATAGCTGAAATGCCCCTGTAAAGGTCAGGTCAGGTCAGGTCCCTCAGTAAATGCTCCTCAGAATGGAGTCAGGATAGAACAAGAATTTACACACAGCATGTGAATAAACATCCCATTCAACATTTAGTCTCCATGTGCTATTATAAAAACCTCCACTCTTCTGGGAAGATGTTCCACTAGATTTCGCCCAGATAAAATGTTCTGTAATGGTAAGTATTTGGTTATAAATAAATAAAATGCAAAAAAAAAAAAAAAATCTATCTATCATCTATCTATCTATCTATCTATCTATCTATCTATCTATCTATCTATCTATCTATCTATCTATCTATCTATCTATCTATCTATCTATCTATCTATCCATCCATCCATCCATCCATCCATCCATCCATAATTTCTATCAGTGTTTCCATCCATCCATCCATCCATCCATCCATCCATTATTTCTATGTTTCCATCCATCCATCCATCCATCCATCCATCCATCCATCCATCCATAATTTCTATCAGTGTTTCCATCCATCCATCCATTCATTATTTCTATAAGTGTTTCCATCCATCCATCCATCCATTATTTCTGTGTTTCCATCCATCCATCCTTTTTATCAATTTTTATCCATCCATCTATTTCTCTTTTTCATCAATTTCTTTCTATCTATCTATCTATCTATCTATCTATCTATCTATCTATCTATCTATCCATCCATCCATCCATCCATCCATCCATCCATCCATCCATCCATCCATCTATTATTTCTATAAGTGTTTCTATCCATCCATCCATCCATCCATCCATCCATCCATCCATCCATCCATCATTTCTATCAGTTTTTATCCATCCATCCATTTCTCTTTTTCCATCAATTTCTTTCTGTCCATCCGTCCGTCCGTCATTACAAAATAAATCCTCTGAATGATATTCTGGTAAGGTTAGTTTACAGCAGGCACTTAGAGCAGCCAAAGGAATTCTGTACAAACCCTGTTGTATGTTTTCAGCTTGTTCAAGGAATAATTCTAAAGTTTCCACCCATACAGAGACACCCCCCCCAGCATAGACACTATTAACATCTAACGTCCATTCATTTGAACAGTTTTTGTCTTACTGATTTCTGTAGCCTACGACACTCCCACTTTCCTCCAGCAGAGGTCGCCATCAGCAGAATTCTAACGCGAGCTCTGCTGCATTGATTCATTTCACTTCCTGACTCTGCTTTAAACATGCAAATAACGTGTTCATGTTAAAAGCACTTGGCAGAGTGACTTACAGTTACAATTGCTCAAGGGACCAGCAGTGGCAGCATGGTGGTCCTGAGATTTGAACTCATATCCTCCTAATCTGAAGTCCAACATCTTACTCACTGAGCTACCACTTCCCATTTGTGCATCGAATGTGTTTGTTGTAAAGTTGTACCAAAGATTTCACTCGTATGCAGGTTTTTAGTCTCGTTCTCATGATCGTTAATGCATTTACAATACGGCTGTTCTTCACTCGGTCTGACTCTGATGTTTTACAGGCATTTTCAATTGAATAACTATTCAGGTAAAAGTTATGAATGTAAATGTACCAATGCAGGTGTGACCAGGTCTTTATGGACTCTGAAGTCAAATACCGGATGGACGCAGGAATGTGTGGAATTTTTTTTTTTCTTCTGTCTGTTTTTTTGCTCCAACCATCACACGGCCCATTTAACTGCATTACCACATGAGCCGAGTGTTTAAGCAGTGAAGTTACGCTGGCAGGGAGATAAAGAGGGCCGGCTCGGTCGGTTCGGCATTTCTCCAGAGCCGAGTAAAAAATTCAGACCTGTCATGCAAAAATAAAAAAACCCGAGTGTGAAATCATACAGCGGTGACCCATGCTAATGGCTCGACCCCTTCATCCAGGCTGAAGAATTGTTCTCGGTGGGAAAGCAGGGGACGGAATGAAAATGATGCAGTCAGATGAAAAAGCAATAAAAAGTAAAGCTACGCTTCGAACCGGTAGGGTTTCAGTGCGCGGGCACGTGCGAGTGGCTGGGGGATGAGCTGATGAGTTGAGTGAGGTGAATTGTGTTGATATCGCTGATTGTGATGGCGATTCGAAAGCAGTCACTCTTCATTTAGCATGAAGAAAAGAAAAGATGTGGCTGTTTTTCATACATGATCACACGCCTAATCTTCGCTTTAACAGCCCCTTAGAGGTGATTACAGTGGACCGCGAATAATTGGTTTTGTAATCTTGCCTTCGATATTATTTTTTTCTCAGCTCCAGTTCTTTTCCGATCGCCGCTCTGTTCTTGTCCTCGTTGCTCGTTTTTTCCCGTCAGCTGAGAACACTCAATTCTGGGGTACGAGAACATGAAGGGGGTGAGTGAACCCTAGTAAAATAGCGATACCACTCTGGATGGATCCGAATGCTGAAAGTCAACCTGTTATAGCTACTAGACGTGTTGCTGCCATCAAATCATGTTTAGTTTAAAACCCTGTGCAGAAACACCAACAGCAATACAGACTCCTGTAAAGAGGATGTATGGAAAATAGTTCACCCTAGATTCATCAGATTTATCAAGAATCACCCGATTCTTTATATGACTCTGGATTCATGAATCATTCTCTTCATTTGCTCGGATCACTCGAGTACTTGGTTATCTTGCTAGTAACAACATTCAAATAAAAAATATGCAAATTATAAATTACATTTAGTTGTTCTGAGTTGTTGTTAGCATGTACTTGTAGCAACTAGTAGTCGACTGAGTTGTTCAGGAAACTTCCTGTTTGGTCAGAAACACAAGAGACTCAGTTTCGCGGGTTCTGTACGTGTCCTGACTGATCCACCTGAACCGCGGGATTCAGCAGAATCGTCAGAGTAGAAACACGTAGCGAATCAGCCGAATTCGAAGGACTTGTGAGTGGGATGCATGAGTCCATTGATTCATTACATTCTAAGGATTTGTATATTACATATTTAGACCCCAAGATCTAGTCAGAATACAAAGTCTAGCCAATCACCAGTTAAGACCATGAGATCCAATCATTTCCAGACCCACAAGGTCTAAATGGAATCAATTCCCACACTAATACCACTGAATCTGTAGTTATAACTGCTCTCTGGATTAAGAGATCTAATCCATGACAGATCAAGTTATAACAATATTCATACAACAAATAACAAACCCAAGATACTGGCAGAATCAGACTTTGATCTGATCACCTTCTAAGTTCTGGTCTCTAGACTATGAACTGATCAACAGATTAAAATCTGATTTCTTAATAGTATCTAATTCCCAGATTAAGATATGATGTCCAAACTAAGATCTAATTAATGATTAATATCTGAGCTCCAGGCTATGATATGATCTCCAGATCTGATGTTCACATTAAGATCTAATCTCCAGTTTTATATGTGATCTCTGATTAATAACTGATCACCAAAACAAGATGTCCAGATTAATGTCCAATTCCTGGTTAGAATTTGATTTCCAGACTAAGCCTTAATCTCTGATTAGTATTTAACTTCCAGGCTATGATCCGACTTCTAAACTAAGATCTAATCTTTGATTAATATCTGATCTCCAGACTAAGATCCGATGTCCAGATTAATGTGATCTCTAATTAATATCTGATCTCCAAAATTAGATGTCAAGACTAATGTCCAATTTCTGATTAAAATCTGATGTCCAGACTAAGACCTGAGGTCCAAACTAAGATCTAATATCTGATTAATATCTGATTTCCAGTCTATAATCTGCTCTCCAGACTAAGATCGGATGTCCAGATTAATATGTGATCTCGAATTAACATCCAATTTCCAAAATAAGATGTCAAGACTAATGTCTAATTACTAATTAAGACCTGATGCCCAGATTTATATGTGATCTTTGATTAATATCCGATCTCCAATATAAGATCTGATTTCCAGACTATGTTCTGACCTCCAGATGAAGACCTAACCTCTGGATTTACTAGAAATTTCTCAAGAACAGGAAAGGCATCAGTGCATTTTAATGCCTGGGCTGGAGATGATTTATATGCAGTGCGTAAAGAAGCGATCGCAAAAAAAAAAAAAAAGTGTGCGTGATACACACGCTCACACACACACACGCTCAGACACACATACACACCCTCTGGAGCTGTTATTGTTGAACTATAATGAGAGAATAAAGAGGTCTAACCCTGCAGACAGACAGACAGAGAGAGAGAAGCGATAGAGCACGCTCAGCGCACACTGACACTGATAAATCTGAGTAATCGTGGCATAGCGGAGATCTGTCTAATGCTCGCCTGCTCTCTGCAGGAAGAAACTCTCTCTCATTCTCTTGTTCTCCCTCTCTTGTTCTCTCTCTCTCTCTCTCTCTCTCTCTCTCTCTTACTCCCGCTCTTCCTGGTGACTCATGTGAAAATGGGGAGTCTCTTGTCATCAGTGTTTCTCTCTGCAGTCAGTGGCATCTGAGAATCATGCTGTGTTTCATTCCCTCTCTCTCTCTCTCTCTCTCTCTCTCTCTCTCTCTCTCTCTCTCTCTCTCTCTCTCTCATCAAACTGTTATTTCTCTTTTTAACACATCTTGTGCTTTTTCAGTCCCTCACCCTACACTGTTCTTCTCTTTCTTGACCCATCTCTTTCTCTCTTTTCTTTTTTCCACTCTTTTCCACATTATTCTTTACTTCTGTCTCCTTCTCATTTACTGTTCACCCCGTCCATCTTTCCACACTGCTACTGTGGTTTTTCATTGATTATCAGAATCTCTTTTTTCATGCAGTTTATATATCTCCTTCCTTTATTTTTCCCTTCTTCGTTTTCTTTTACAAATCCCTCACTTCTCACTTTCTTTCTGGTTCTGTATCTCTTGTTCTTTTCTCTTCTAACTCTTTCTATACACATCTTTTTCTTTACTTGTTTATCCTTCTCTCTTTCAGCCACATGATCCTTGTCTGTGTGTGTGTGTGTGTGTGTGTGTGTGTGTGTGTGTGTGTGTCCATGCAGCATGCTTGGTGTGAAAGGTTTCCTCACACACAGGTTTCATTTTAACATGCTGCAGAGTAATAGATCGTGGCCAGTGTTGTCTTTTGCCTGCAGCACTTAAACCGACACACACACACACACACACACACACACAGATAGTGTATAATGAGCTAATTTGCGCTCTGCACTTCCCTCTCTGTGAGTATCTAAATTGAAGACGGTACATCCACTAAAATTTCCTAAATATTGACACACTTCATTTAAACGAATGCTGTAAATAGCACAGCTGCGTATATACAGATTCTGTAAAGATTCTGTAAAGATTCGTTTTTTTGATTTTGAACAAATATTTTTTTAAAAAGTTCATTCAGATTGAGACAGAGAGAGAAAGAGATTACGAGTGTGAGAGTGAAAAAACATGATATCGCTGTTAGAGGTCATGTGACATGTACCCACCTGCACATACATGCACCGATGCACACACGGTGGAGTGTGAACTTGAATCTGAGTGTGTTTCTGAAATGCAAGCCCAGAGCTCAGCTAAAACTCCATCGAATCTTCCTTACTGTGGTGCCAAACCGTGGCGCTGAAACCCTGTGATGGGGAAGACTTGGATGCCTCCATAAAAGGTGCATAGATGAGGCAGTTCCTGATAATAGCTTGGTTGCTATTAGCAGAGGTTTGTACTGATGCTGGATCTTATGAAATATGGAGCACCTGATCTGGTCCTGAGTTCAGGACTTTCTGCAAAGAAAAGGTGGTTTTGTGTTTTGCGGGGGCTCACTTTTGCATTCTTCTGACTTTTTTTCCTTTTGTTCTGCAGACTGATGCATTGGACAGAGAGTTAGGGGCATTTTGGCTCAGGAGGTGGTGGGGCAGGAGAGTGCATGTGCTAAATGAGTGCAGCATGTTCTAAAAAAAGTGCGACATCAAGTAGAAGGTCCTCAACCCTTTGATACTTCTACTGGGGTGCCATTTTATCCTCTATTTCAATTATGCCAATTTGTTCTGCAGACTGATGTATTGAACGGAGGGTATGGGGGCCATTTTGGCTCAGAAGTTGTTGGGGCAGGAGTGAGCCTTATGGTACGAGTGCAACATGTTCTAAAAAGAGTGTGCCATCAAGTGGAAGGTCCTCAACCCTCTGATACTACCTACTGGGGTGCCGTTTTATCCCGGTTTTACTGGTGCAACCTTTTACCCTCTGCTCTAATCCGGCCCTTTTGTTCTGCAGACTGATGCATTGGACTGAGGGTTGGGGGCCATTTAGACTCAGGAGGTGCTGGGGCAGGAGTGTGCCACGTGGTAAATAAATGTTGTAAAAGGAGTTTCTGGTGGTCAAGTGGAGGATCCTCATCCCTACCTACTGGGTGCCCTTTTACCCTCTTTTCCAATACTAGACAGGGACTATTTATTGGTATCTAGGACTTCACCCATACACATGCCATGCAGTGTGTACTTGAACCTGACAAAGTAACAGCTGCAAGTTCAGAGACAGTCCTGTTTTGGCGTCTGCGAAATGCCGTAAATAAATGTATTCTTGGCAATTAGCTGCTGTATGTCATTAACCATAAATGCACTTCACTTACAGCTGTACAGAAACTGTTTTGAACAGCAACCCTGCCCCAAACAAATGCAAAAAGTGAATGCCTTTCATTGAAAATGTAATTTCTAACATTATAAAGAAACTTACTTTAGTCCTGATTTCTGTGTTCTGTGTGTAGCTCTCTGTGGTGGGATGTAGCTTGATGTTGTTTTATGCAGCACCAGGATCCTAGAGAAATCTTTCATTTTACTGTGTACTGAGTTACACGTAAAAGCTTCCTGACTTGATTTTTCTTTGCATATAACAGCAATGTTGGGAAGCTGAGGTCAGCACCCCTGGAGCACAAAGTGTTAAGATCCTTGCTCATAAATACAACAGCTTGGCAATACCAAGGCTTTAACTTCTGACCTTCCAATCAGTAACCCAGAGCGTCAATCACTGAGCAGCTACTGTACCACTTCCCAAAGAACAAGTCTAATAAACTAAATGCTAAAACATGCATTCACTCTTCATGGGCTCTGTTTAAAACTGATGAACTTTAAGTACCTAATTCATTTCATTATCAGTACTGACACAAACTTGGTCAAAATATTAATATGGAGGCATCTGTAAAATGGGTTTTTATTTATTTTGCAATCAATCAGTTTTTACCCTGTTCTTTTTACTTTAATCTTTTTTTTACACTACTTATATTTCAAACTCTTATCACATCTACCTCATGTTTATCGCATCATAACTCTATGTTTAATGTTTACTCTTGTCAGTAAACCTTGGTCCGTGAGTAACACTTTTTGTATACTGTGTATGTAAAAAAATGGCAATAAAGCTTGAGTTAAAAGATGAGTGATGTCACTTGATCCAGCATCTTTAGGGCCTTGCTCAGGGGCCCTAAGAGAAGCAGCTTGGAGATACCAGGGCTTGAACTGCTGACCTTCTGATCAGTAACCCAGAGCTTTAACCACTGAGCTACTGCCAAACTTAGAGACTGATCTCTCCTCTGGATCTACAGTTTAAGCTCCATCCTTCTCTACTTCGTCTTAAAGTCGCAGTCTATAAATCAGCTGTGTTTTTCACTCACACCTACTGCACTGCATTTAAAGCACTTTCTTTTACAACACCGCATGTCGGCTTGCTTATTAAACAAGTGAGTACGAGTAGATATTGGCTTTCTGACATGACAAATGATAGCCCAATCTGTTCTGTGTTTGTTAGTGTGTGTGTGTGTGTGTGTGTGTGTGTGTGTGTGTGTGTGTGTTTGTGCTTAAGTGAGCCTTAAAAGTTGTGGCTGTTCCATTCAGTGTTTATTTGTTTATTATTATTATTTTTTTAATCAATATGTTTCCAATTCTAACTTTTCGAGGTTTAGACGCTCTTATACAGTACGTTGATGACTTCTTTTATGGCTTCGAACTAAATGTGAAAAGCGGTCTTTCTATTGCTAAAGCATGTTCTAAACAACTCAGAGGGCAGACGGACATGAAGAAAGAGACCTGCTGCCTCTCAGATGCCTGCATTCAGAGTCAGATACTTAAGAGGCCAAAGGGTTTCAAGTTCGTAGACTTGTGCTATTCAGCTGATTAAAAGATAACGTTTTTTTTTCTCCAAGTCTAGAGTGCTCAGGATTCTTTTCATTAGCATCAGTCTCACAAAAAGTTTTAAATTGGAGCTTTTAAAGATCCTTCTGGAGAACGTTTTGAATGTCAGGGTCAGATATAAATTATTTATGGGGTGGCAAGGGGGTGGCATGAGAATTATAAGGGGTGGCAACACTAAATCAAGCATCCTTGCATGTTTTTGTCAATACATTATATGTATTTTTGTGTATATACTGTGTATATAAGTCAGGTTTACTTAGGTCAGAAACATAAATATACAAAAACCACATTTAAATCAGCATATCGAACAGAGACAATTATATAGAATGTCTTTAAATTCAGTTGCATGAAACTTTTCCGTCAATTGATCTACGAAACTCAAACCTGTTTCAGCATGAAAATGCCCCTGTGCACAAAGCCAGCTCCATGAAGATGCGCTTAACAAGGGTTGGAGTGGAAGATCTCCTGCTATAGAGCTCTGACCTCAACTCCAATAAACACTTTTGAGATGAATAGGAATGCTGAGAACAGCCTCCTCACCTCACCTACACCAGTACCTGACCTGACTAACACCCTTGTGACTGGATAAGCGAAAATCTCCACAAGCATATTAAAAAAAAAGATTTAAAGCATCGAACTGAAACCAATCCAAAATAAAACATCAACGAAAACGCAGAACAGCTTTTCCTTGATAGAGTTCATGTTTAAAATGTAATGATTTTACTATAAAAGCACATCCCTATGCATTTTATTGCTTTTCTGCCACCAGCATTTGATAACCATTACAAAAGAATGACATGTCAACCTCCATTTACACATTTACAGCATTTGTCAAACAGCCACGAATAGCCAGAATAACTTACAATGATCTCATGTATACACCTTAACAGTTGAGAGTTGGTGTTTCTGGGATGTGAAATCACAACCTTCTACTCCAGAATGATTTTACAGCATCTGCCAGATGACCTAATCCAGAACTACATTTATCTCATTCATATAATGGACCTGCTCATTGGGCCAGGAGCAGCAGCTTGGTGTGGCTGGGATTTTAAAATACAACCTTTGGAGCAAAGTCTAATGCCTTAACCAATAATCTACCAAACATTGTGGAACATCTTGTAAATCCTGTAAATTCTTATATTTTCGCAGCTACAGTCAGTCATTTTATATAATCTTACATTTAGAATCAAGCAACAACTTCTCAGTTAATGGATCAAAGTATGAGGTAACTATTGAAACACTGAGGAACAGTGAATGATTTGCGCTCAATAATTAAAAAGGAAACGCAGTTTACTGCCACAAGCATCATCCATTCTGAGCCAAACACACAGAAATGCCATTTCTATCTACGAATATGACGTATCACAACGCTACGGAGGTTGAGGCGTGTCCTGAGAGTCACATAGAATACAGATTAACATGGCAGAGGTAGAGCTGCATCCTAGAGACAAAACAGGAAAGAAATCTGGTTTTATGTCATCTTTCTTCTTTTGCACTACAGAAGCCTTATTTTGTGTTGAATCGCATTGTGTTAATTCGAATCGAACTCATATCACATCACATCAGTAGCTGCTTGATGTGTATCTTTAATGTATCGTATTGTTGGCTATGCATCGAGATGTGAATCGCACCAACCTCATTTACGGAGATGCATTTCTGTCCCATTAGCATACGTTCTAAGACATAGGAGACAGATGACATTCAATATTAAACAAGGTAATAAAATGTTCACATCTAATATTTGGAGTACGGAGATCATACCAGTCTTGAGAGCAGACACATAAAAAGGAAAAGTGCCTCTAGATGTTCTAATCACAAAAGGAAGAAAACCACATGAAGAAGATAAACATAACCTACCATGGGAAAGGACAATCTTGAAAAGAAAAAAAAAAGAGAAACAGCAAGTGTGGAAGAGTGGGGAGTTTTTATACAAGTATTAATTGTGCTGATTGTGAATCAGGTGCAAAAACAAACATGGCGGCATGTTGCAGTGGTTTATGGGACATGTAGTTCTTTGGTTTAGCTCACGAGTATATTGTCAAAAATGTTTTAAAGCGTCCATAAAAGGAATTAGTTCCCACATTCTAGCTGCTATAAACATTGAATGTAATCCTACATTCAGAATTGAGCAACAGCTTCTGAATCAATGTGTGAGGTAACTTTTGAAGACTGGAGAAGAGCAAATGATTAGCTCTCGTACGGAAAAAGAAGCGCTGTTTACTGCTACACACATCACCAATTCTGACCCGAACATACAGAAATGCCATTCTTTTACCTGGCGAGCACTGAGGGTCTCCGCGACTTTCTGTCTGTATTTTAGCGTGATGAAGTGTTCATAAGCTGAAAAGCTTTTCATCACCTCTGCATGAAGAACTCGCTTTTATTTCTAGCCAAACACTCAATAGCGTCTGAAGGCTGTTGCACAAATATAGTGCTTGAAACTCAGGTTCTCGAAAACATCTCTGGTGAGAGTTGCAGTCGTCCTGAAAGGCTTATTCTTGCTCAATAGAATATTCTTTGCTAATGAATTTTTTTTTTTTTCCAGAAAAATAGAATATCCCAGGCACATAATCCGTGAGGGGAAATGTTTCCCCAATGTCCAAATTGTTACCATAATAACCCTTATACAAGTTCTAGCTAGTTTTGGCTAACTGATGACTAGCCTAGCATGCGCTCTGTGGTTGTTTCTATTAGATGAAGTATAATCAGATAACAATGTTGCTTCAGTTGATGAATCCAGAAACTCAGTATTTGTGGTTGTTTCTGAGGGATGTAACAATAGGGATGTAACACTAACCAATATCTAGCCTAGCATGTGCTCTGTGGATGTTGTGGTTGTTTCTTATAGATGTAGTATAATTTTAATAGTGTACTTTTTTGTTGGTTTATTTTAGACCATTATCCATTTAAATTTTTGAAGAAAATAACAAAACAATGCTTTTTAAATACTGATTTTGGTAAACCTATTGATATCAACAATACTTGATATTGGATCGAAAAAGAAAATAAGCACCATTGCCTATTTCTACTGTTGCATGCATGTGCTGAAGCATCCTGAAATTGGAAAACGTTCAGGAAAACACAATCACTTTCTTCACTCTCACCTTTACCCTTATTTAATGATCGAGGTCCATCACATTGGCAGATCTGTATTAAGACCCTACAAACCTTCCTCCACTAGTTTTTCCACAAGTGACACACACACTCTCACACACACACCTACATATTCACACACTCATACTTGTACACACAAAGGAATGCCCTTTCATCATTGACACCCCCTTCAGTCCCCACCCTCAAGGCACCAATCTGTGATTCTTATCAGTAGAGAGAGAAAGAGAAGCAGAGACAGAAAGACACAAAGAGAGAGAAAGCGAGAAAGAGAGATAGTCGGGTGCTCACTTCGGTAGCATCACTGTCAGCGTGTTAATGCATTGCCTAATGCTGCTAGCTGTGCGCGAAATGACACTGACACAATGTGATAAATAGCAAAGCGAGAGAATAAGTGGGAGGGAAGGAAGGGGCCTACTGCAGGTCAATACAGCCACAGGTGAAATGGAGCATGAAGGGATGAAAATAAAAGCAACACAATATGAAGAGGAAGTGTGTGTGTGTGTGTGTGAGCATATGTGTGTAAGTAGCCAAGGAGCCAAAAATTGAATAGTTGCTGGAAATACTGCTAAGCACCAGCAAGGAATTCTATTTGTCTTCCACAGTCTTTCTTAAAGTGTACACGAAAGTCATTAAAAGTATGGATACCCAAATGCAAAACCTCCTCCCTCACAAAGTCACCAATTCCAATATGACGTGAGTAAAAAGTCTTTGAGTATCTGATTTGAACAGTACTTGAGTATTTGACTCATATTGACCGTAGGCTTAAAAACGCACCAGTCCTCAACACCAAGACACACGCTAGTGAAAAGCCAAAAACAGCTGATTTGTGAGGTTTTATTTCCCAAAATACAAATCAAATTAGACACCTCGATACTGCATTAACAAACAACTCAACAGACTTTTCAACGTGCCGGAATGAAACAAAGATCAAACAAGTTGATAATAAAAAATTTAAAATAACAAAGTAAACGGATCTTTCAAAAAGGTTGACTTTGATTAAGCAATGAAATTACAGTATGTCAAAAAGTAGAAGAAGAATTAGTATTCATCTGACAAATACAAAGAAGGTAAATCATTGTAGATAAAGTAAAACCAAATATTCAGAGCTGACTGTGATTTGATGCACCTCTGAGTTTTAATTTTTTCTCTCAATATTTTCACTGAACAAAAGCTGATTCTTGAAGTTTCTGGAATTTATTTTAGCTTCTTTTTGGACTAGAAATGAGGCCAGTGGTGCTAACAAGTCTCCCCCAGGCAGCAGATGCAGGTAGGGGAGTGTTGTGACTTAATGACTTCTTCAACGGAAGTGCAAAATTAATCGTAACGTTTGTTTTCATTTCAAATGCAGTGGAGCAAATTGTACATCTATTGAATCATAAATGTAGTTGAGTAGATAGTAAAAGTTGCTGATATCTTTGGTACTCATTAAAACTGGAAAGTAGCCAAAAAATGACTTAAGTAAAGTAATTAATAAACAAGTCAGTAGCAACAGTGGCTTGAAAAAAACTCCTGGAAATGGCATGGGGAAGAAACCTTGAAAGGGACCAGACTTATACTGAACTAAGTGGCGCCAAATGTCCATTCATTATATCTCAATTAAAGGGGTTTATCCATAATGAGAAAACTAGTGGTATCTGTGGCAAAGAAAAAAATCCCTTAGATGGTATGAGGAAGAAACCCTGATAGGAACCAGACTCAAAAGTGGGAACACATCCTCATCTGGGTGGCATCGAATGTCCATTCAATACAGTTCATTGTTCTAAAAGTGACAAAATGCAACCTGTGGTCCTAAATTATTGTAGTAGACTGATGGCATTAACTACAAAATCCATCCCCAAAGCTCCTGCATTGCTCAATAATCTCATGGATCCCCAGGGTGTTGATATAGAACCCCAGAGGATTAAGGGCCTCGCTTGAGGGGCCAATAGTGGCAGCTTAATACCCAAGAGCCTTAACCCCTGAGCTAACACTTCCCTAAAATGCTGAGGTTATCAACGTTTCACTGGTTTACAGTAATAACATTGTGTTTCTTCAGCTTTAATTTGAATTAATCTAAGTTAATTTAGTAACTAGTATAGTGTTGGTCTGTGGTTGCTTCTAATGATTGTAGTTTAAATCTTAAACGTTCTGGTTGGTTCTGATGGATGTATTTTTATTTCAAACTACGTACCTGTGAGTGTTTTCTTCTTATTAACACACTTTAATTTCCTAACAATTTTGCAAAAAAATTTTCTGATGAATGCAATTTAATTTAGTAACACAATGTTGGTTATTTTCTGACTCTGGTAGCGTGGTGGATTTCTGGGCTGCTGATCGTAGCCACAATTCTCTCGTAAACTCCCACGAGGAAACCGGATGATCCACGCTGGCTTTAAAGGCGGAAATTGCTTCATATCGTTTCACATTTCGACCTTTCAGCATTGTTCAATAGCTGTCTTCAGACTGACATATATATGATCTCATATCACATGCACACAAGTTGTATAACGTCATCACTTTTCTCTTTTTTTTCCTCTCAGCACAGTGTCACTGTCCCACGGCTAATTATGGCAAACCTTTTAACATGAACATGGTGCCGGTTATCCAATCCATTAACCGTAAACACAGTATAGAATTCGACTATATATATATCTCTATCCTCTCGTTATCTTCTTCACTCTTACCAGACTGAACAAACCGAGGGCTTTTAGATCCCCAGAGTGCTGCAAAAAAGACCTAATCTCTGGTAATTGGTGGGATAGTACTCATTACACATACTGTACCTCACTTTGATAAAAACACCCTATCCAGAGACCTTTGAGACCTCAAGATCAGTTTTTTTCACATCATGAAGCTCCAGATTTTATGTATATTCAATAATTAACATTTTTTGAAATATATAATAGTCCTAAATTTAATGCAGGGTTCAATGCCAGGTTGCCAGGTGCTTTTTCTATAGTCCTCCCCATAGTTTTATGTGGATATAATGTCTTTAGACTGTACTTTTAAATTATGAAAAAGCGTATAAGCGCAGACGTATTTCAAAGAATGACTTTTGCTACTTTGTTCTGGTGTTGCCGACGCCGGTTACACTTTCAAGATGTCTACGTCCTTGAGGAACAACATCTTCGTCTCCCAAGGTTGCAAGGATCCCTCTGAGGGACTCGCACTTTTGAAATCCTCCCTGAATTCTCACTGGAATTCACACTCCAATTTGGAGAGTTATTGTGGCCTGTATGTTTTGGGTCACAGTTTCATCCAAACCTCAATTTTCTTGCTGTATTCCGTTTTGTGGCAGATGAGATTCATTTCTCCTGAAACATGTTCCTGTGTATACCTCAGAATGACATCAAATGCCTCAGGACATTCACAAGATACCACCACCCTGCTTCACTTTGGGTTCCTTAGGACTGTACGCATAGCACTTTGACAATCAAACAGATTAGGTACACATGTCTCTGGTTCTTTTTTATTAGCAAAGGATATTTAAATGTAGCTCCTGCTGCTTTCAGGTGATCCTACAACTCTTTTCACATGACTTCTCAATTCCTCTTCAAATTGTTACCACTAATTTGGAGTCACACAGTTGTATAGGATGTCACTGGATGTTGTAGCTTGACACTTTTCTTTCACTTAAACTAGGAGACCCGAATCTGTTCCAGCATGGCCATGCCCCTGTGCACAAAACCAGCTTCAGGACGATCTGCTTTGCATGGGTTGGAGTGGAAAAGTTCCTGCTATAGAGCTCTGAACTCAACTCTATCGAACACCTTTGGGATGAATGTGAACGCTGACTGCACCCCAGGCCTCCTCACCTCACCTACAGCTGTACCTGACTTTACTAACACCCTTGTGGAGATTTCACAAATCTCCACAAGTACATTCCAAAATCTAGTGGAAGTATCTTCTCAGAAGTATAGAGGTTATTATAAGAGCAAATGGGGACTAAACATTTGCTTATTTAGACTAAATGACTAAGTGTGACTCTTCTGACTATTGGTCAGTGGAAAAGCTATCGTTGTTGTTGAGTGTGGCTGAAAAAATACACTCTATTTACTCTATTTACTGCTTCTATTATTGTGTTGTTGTTGTTGTATTTTTTCCTCTTTCGAGACTCACAATGACTTTAAATGGAAATTACATTAAGTTGACATTATAGGGCAGAAACACGTTTTACTGCTGTGCACCTTTTAGTTAATATGGGAAGTTGTACCACTACAACACACACACACAGACACACACACACACACACACACACACAAAAAAAACATACAGACTAACACATTCATGCACACATACAGCAATTTCACCGCATCCAGAATTCAGTGTGCATGAGTGAACTCACCTGCTGAGAGAGTGTGTGTGTGTGTGTGTGTGTGTGTGTGTGTGTGCATGCTTTTTGCCCATTACTAAAACTTCATGTGTAAAGAAAAAATTAACTCTGCAGAGGCTTAATATCAATCAGTGTGTGCGTTTCACAATGAGAAAGAAAGGAAAAGAAAGAGGTTTAAAGAGAGAGAAAGAAAGAGAGAGAGAGAGAGAGAGAGAGAGAAAGCACCACCAATCTACTATCTCGGACCCATATATTTACATGAAACTCACCTGTTTTTTTTTTCACTATTTTCTGTCTCTATTATTCTTCTCTCAATGTCCCGCATCATTTTTTCGCTTATCCCTTCTTTTTCTCTGCACTGTTTCTTTGTCAGTTTTTTCCCAGCATCAGTGAATTGTCTAAAGTCTGCTATCTATTCAGCATTATTCATTCTCTCTATCTATCTCTCTTTCACTGTCTCTCATACGCACCATTTTTTTCTCTTACACTTTTCTTATTTTTTCCTCTCTCTCTCTCTTTCTCTCTCTCTTTCTCTATCTATCTTTAAACCTTCAGTGACAAGCACATGGACATCAACATGCAAGAAACCCAGCAGAGAAAGAGAGAGAGAGAGAGAGAGAGAGAGAGAGAGAGAGAGAATGAAGCAGAGAGAGAGAGAGAGAGAGAGAGAGAGTACTCACAGGAGGCAGCAGTGACGCTTCTTCAGAATGAACTGCTCTGCTCACACCAGGCACGAGAACAAAAAACACCACGGAACAAGTGTGAGAAAGAGAAAGAAAACAGAGAGAGGGAGGAAGAGATAGAAGGCGAGAGAGTGAGAAACAGAGAGAGGGAGGAGTGCACCGGCCAACGCACAGCGAAAAATAGAGGGAGAGGAGGAGAGAATCCTGAAGAACAAGAGGAAGAGCTGAGCGAGGAACTGACGGAGTGTACAGGAATGAGAGAGAGAGAGAAAGAGAGAGAAGGGGGCGTGAAGAGGTGGGATGAGATGAGGATATAAAGAGCAAGACACACACTCGCGAGTTCAGCGACTCACACACCGAGCCGCTGCACGATCTCATCTGACAGAGCGAAGACGAGGTCCGCCTACATGCTTATCTCACTCTCTTTCTCTCACTCACACACACACACACACACACACACACACATACACACACACACACACACACACACACACTTGTTGTGTCAGCTTCCGTCAAAGTTTCCTTCTGAGATTTTACCCCCTACAGATATTATTGTAAATTATACATCACAAGTTCATGTTTCACTGTGACACCACAGCACCGTCCCATCCACTGAGACAAAGATGGACACTGTGGGCAGACAAACAAATTCTGGGTAGCTGGTTTTGTCCTCCATGTCCACTCCCAACAATGAGCCATCACATCGCTATACAATAGGATGCCTGTTGTACTGGACATCAGTCCTTCTCCAGGTCAATATGGTGTATGGGAGCATTTATGTTTTCTACATATCCCCTGACCCATTTGGAATGTTGACCCAAAGAGGTCCTGATGGCAAATTGTTAGCCACCTAGTAGAGAAGAATGACAATTGTACTACCCAATATATGGAAATCAAGCCTGTCACCTCTTGGTGGTCCCCATTCCATAGTCAATCTGCTGCCACACTTGCACCTACTAGTATTCATCTGGAGGACTGTGACACTTTGGAAATGCTGAAGAACTGCATCCAGTGGCCGGGCATGTAAGTAGAGGTGCAGAACAAGTGAGTGGTAC